>NW_020290622.1:585276-701321 GCF_003184585.1 Aspergillus saccharolyticus JOP 1030-1 | reverse complement strand
CTGTAGATTCGTACAATAGTGATAAAGGTAGCCTACTCCCACAGAATAGACTGATCCTTGAGGTATCAGTAATCTAACGATAGGGACCCCTATCAAGCGTACAGGACCGCTGTCGATGACCTCACGACTCCGATAAGCACTATACTATGTCACCCTGATGATACTAACCACCTGGCCAACTTATTCTGTCACATTGAAAGAATGTGAATTCCAGCCAAGAAGTATTATATGTAGTATAGCTCCTGTTATAATGTTTATCCTTAAACTATATATTCGTAAAGTATACGTATAGCTTCAACTGAAGGTGGCCGACTCGCTTCCCGGTTACCTTACGTTTGCAGACAAATCCGGGTAGCTTGATACGGGCGCTTCTGTCAGAGGAGAACTGCCGCACCCACGGTACGAAGAGAACAACCCTTATGTGGCAAATTGTGCAGCAATCGCTGGTGAGTGACATTGTCGTGCGGCCATAAGCTACCCAAAAGCAACTTCTCTACTTTATTACCGTATTGCCAGACTCAGATGTCTGCGTGGCCGAAGGAGATGCCTTGACGATTCTGCAACACGTACTCGGCAGCGGATTGATTGATCTCCACGGCCCACGAGAAACATCCCACTATCACCGCTTCAAGCAGCTTCCTGAGCATGTTAATCAAGAAAAGTAGTCCGGTACGATTTCGGCCTCCGGAAGGTTCCGAAGGCCCCCAGCCTCTTCCTGATCCGGCTAATCCTGCAAGCCTGGCACCTCATCTCTGCATCTCGGCCTGAGTGAAAGGAGACACGGTATCGTATTCAGGGAGCCAGCCAAGTGTGCTTTTGAGGAGACCGTAACCAAACAAAACTGCAGCAAGCTGCCGAGTACCCAGTCTCTTGGTGTGATCAAGCCCCTTTCTTGCATGTATTGCATATACTTGAGGCCGATAAGAACAATTTTTAGCACCACTGCTGTAAGCCCAGGGTTGTAAATGCTACCAAGTTTCATGTTGATTATGATACCATGGAGCCACACTTGAGCGAAACCGAAAATAACAGAGGACAGTCCAAGCCAGACGACTTGGTGAAAGAAACTCACAGGGAGATAGAGTCCATAGGTAGCCACGACGTGGGTAAGCATAGCAGACCGCGCATTGGAGGGATAGCGAACGGGAGCACTGCTTTCCTGCATGGCTATATTCATGATAGCTGGGAAGCCTCTAAGGAATCGATATTCTTCTAATTGATGGAGAATGAGGGCGAGGAAGTTGTCATACAGTGGTAGTTGAGAAAGTTCAGCATTTGTGGCGCGAAATGGATAATCTCCTGTCGTATTGATAAGGATAACGTTCAGTGTGATAGTAGAATTCCCTGTCCAAAAATAAGGTTTAACATTAAGTAACAAGGTGCACTTTCATAGCCTACTCTGGCGGAGGTGAAAGAAATCGGAAATTATCTAAGGGACACTGCTGTGTTGCATAACGGAAACTCAATCTGCCAGTCTGCTGGCCCAATCTGACTCAAGACAAATTTGTAAACGTTCTAGAGCATGTGTAATAGGAAAGCCAGGGAAGATCAGCCCTGCTCGCCCCTTTTTCTCGGTGTTCGGTACTTCCTCTAAGCGAGACTCAGTGGGACTCTCTCTTTTTATTCACTTATGTCATACTGTGGTCATAAGTTATCTGTTTTGCCCGTCTTCCCCATATGGGACCCATCGGTTTGTCCCCTCCCAGTGCCAGCTTCGCGGGGCAGCTATCGTGGAGAAGGCTGACGCTATGCCCAAACCGGACATCCCCCACTAATCTGGGAATTGATCGGGATTAAGATAACTATCACCGAAATCGGTATACCTAACTGTATATTGTCATCATATTTTCGTACGCGTTCCTTAAACGGGATACTATCTTTCCAGAAGAAAACAAGTATAGTTTCTCACCGTCATATGCCGGAGGCAGAAGCCGGATTGCAGATAAGACCTCATTATCTATAGCTTTGAATATCAGCTCATCCGTCTCAAATTCGCGTCAGTCAGGTTCAATTGATTGTTTGAGACATGCAACATGTCGACCAGGCTGACTACATCCAAAGTGTTTGAGGCACAGTCTTTGAATATCCCTCATGCCTCCGACATATGTGAGATCTCTCTTATCAAGATCACAAACGATCTCGTGGTTGTTCCTCTTCTATGGTTCTGCCTCAGATTGAGGGCCATGACTACTTGAGTCTTCCTACTTATGCATTCTATATTCACCATCAGGGCTGCGGAAGCAGATCCTGTTTGATATGGGAGCGCGGAATTATTGGTGGAATCTTCCTCCCAGTGCTTTTCATGCCATCAAGTTAAAAAGAGCTCAGGGCATGCGCATCGCTAGCGATATCGACTAGATTCTCTCAAAAGGAGGTGTTAACCCTATGACCATTGATGCTGTTTTATGGAGTCATCACCACATTGGCCATACTGAAATTGCTCACAATTCAACGCTGGCCTGAGGTGTGCCCAGCAGTTCCACTTAGGAACCTGAATGATTGAAAGACAAAGAAATGGAAAGTTTGGGTTCATTGGGGATTCCTGAATGAAATCCCTTCTGACAGAAAACCTGGTCTTCCTAAGGTAGTTGAAGAAAGGCTTAGAAATGGGAAGCGTTGGGTGAGCTCGATAGGCATCAACGTCAAGGCTTAAGACCAATTGGGATGAGCCACGAATATCTTATTCTTCATATGTCAGCTTTGGATACTCGATGTAGTTTTTCTGACAGCATGCAGACCCAATTCTGCGTGTTCAGGTCTCGGCACTCTTCGGCAGTCGTAAAGCCGAGGAGTCAGTAGTCGCAATAGGCAAGCATAAGGTAGCCGGTAAGCGGGCTGCGTACCTGACTCGAATACCTGCCGGCAGCGCAAAATACTAGCGCCTTGAATAGCAAAAGTATTTCATTATTGTATGAGATATAGCTAGAGACTCTACGAGGATATTGCGATAGCTTATGTCCAGGAATATGGCAATTGTTGCAGCGCGGCGTGGTTGTACGCATGGCTCAATGCTGAAAGAGTAGGATTTATAGACATCATACCCTAAGCTTCATGGACTTGGTTCTTGTAACGGATTTGCTCCGCTAACTGCCTATAGCAAGCTTCGCTTTTGGATTTTCTTTCAGTAGAACTACGTGTCTCACGTATTCCTCCACGCGCCATGATAGGCTCATCAAGGTGTAATTCATGACCCTTTATAAGTTTAGGTATTCGCGTTTCCAGTGAAGATGAAGGGCTTTGTCTATTAGATCCGAGGTAGCCTTTTCATTCTAAATGCCTACTTTTCTAGGCTTTTCTGATTCTAAATTGGTTGAACGACTGCCTGGTGGTGTAAGGGTCTTTTAGTTGAACATTCAATTGACTAAGCAGCCTATCTGATTCAATGGGATTAGACCCGCACCTGCGAAGCTGGCCTTGGCTATTTTTGCTTTGAAAGCACTTTTGCTTAGGCTTACATCTATGGAGAATGTGATGGCAATATAGTTGGATCAAATTGTTTTTCAAGCTCTTTAAGAAGTTCCACTAACAAAATTATGTACGTCGTCCGTTCGTTTCTAGGCGTTCGTACAAGGCAAATCTGACATTTAGATAGGGAATCGATGCTCCCCTTCGCCAACAATAGTGACCACTCTATCTTCAGTGAACTCGTTGATACACGCGGTACCCCCAAACTTCCCGTACCCGCTAGCCTTCTGGCCTCCCAGCGGCAAGTGAGGTTCATCATGAATAGTTGGTCCATTGATATGGCAAGAGCCACTCTTGATCCGTCTTGCGACCTTCAAGGCCACCAAAATGTCAGTGCTAAAGATAGATGAAACTAGACCATACTCTGTATCGTTGGCCAGTTTGACAGCTTCGTCGATTGTATCGAACTCGAAAAGGGTTACAACAGGACCAAATGATTCTTGATGATATAAATCCATTTCCTTTGTTATGCCTGAAAGAGCAACGGGCTGTACAATTGCTCCAGAAACTGAGACCCGTCCGGCGGATACGATGGCACCATGTTGGACTGCATTCTGGAGCAGATTGTGAATGCGAGTAGCAGCGGCGGCATTAATAAGACTGCCAAGCGGAGCAGATGAATCCGACAAAGGGTCACTCGCGTAAAGAGAATCGACCTTGGCTTTGAACAACTCCTTGAACTTGTTTGCAATGGAGCGATGGATAATGATTCGCTCAGTGGACATGCAAACCTGGCCCTGGTGCTGCATGGCACCGAACGCAGCTGCTTTGACAGCTTCTTCCAAGTTCGCATCTTCCAGGATGATCATTGGAGCTTTGCCACCCAGCTCCAAAACGGCTGGCTTCAAATACGTAGCACAAATTTGCCCAATTTTTCTACCAACCGCGGTGCTACCCGTGAAGTTGACCCTCGCTATAGCGTGATGTGCGACCATTGTCTCCGTCACCAGACCGGCCCTTTCTCGAGGGCAACAAATGAAGTTCAAAACTCCAGCTGGAAGGCCTGCCTGACGAAAACAGTCCACGATGAGGTATTGAGTGTAGGCACTCGATTCAGAGGCTTTGAGAATACAGGTATTGCCACAAATAAGGGGCGTAATGAAAGCGCGAATGCCCAGAATGATGGGTGCGTTCCATGGAGCGATACCCAAAACCACACCGCAAGGTTCCTTGTACACAAGACACATAGTGCCTATCGGACTAGTTAGCCGAAGGAAAATACCTTCTATAAGAAAACTCATACATGCCTTTGTCGTTGCTCGGCAACATTTCACCCTTTATTTGTGTGACCATCCCCGCGGCCTCCATCACAAACTCCGTACCAAGTTTGATATTGAATGCAGCCCAGGTAGGCTTTGCTCCTGTTTCTAGTACCATAGCTCGCACTAGCTCATCCTTTCGCTGTTGAAGAATATCCACTGCTTTGTTCAAGATCTCGCGGCGTTGAATGGGAGTTGTTTCGCGCCATTTCTCGAAGGCTCGCTCAGCGCTTTCGACAGCCTGAATAGCTTGCTCCTCAGTCGCTGCAGGTGCTGAGTGTAATTCCGCTCCAGTGACGGGATTCAGAACAGGAAATGTTTCCCGTCTGGGGAGGTCAAGGTTGTCGATGATCAACCCAAAGTCACGTGAGGTAGCTGGTGCGGACGACATTTTGTGTTCGGAATATGCAATAAAGCGAGGAGGGTAAACAAGGCAGAAGTAAGATACTTTTATATGCACTTCTGCGTCACGATTGGAACGTGGCCAAGCCGAGGGAACCTTCGCGCAAGGAACACAAGAATACGGATGTTTCCGGCTACCCTCCCCACATTGTGGGACGGTCGTCGCATGACAACAACTTCCCCACCTTCTCCGCATGGTATGTGCGTCATATTCGTTGAAGTCCCCGGACATCGACGGGAAGGAAAAATGATAAGAGACATCCTTCAGCGCATGTTTCATGAACTAACCCAACCAACTGCAGGCATTTTATCCATCTCTAATTCACACGTCATCATGCAAACCCCTTTCTCTCCCATTGGACGACTGTCCGATCCCCTTGGAAATGGCTATGAATCGTGAGACCACCCGAAGCATTCCGGTTGTTCGGCGGACCGGAAAGATTGCTCTGGAGGAAGCTATGGGAAGTCCTCTATTCGCCGCACATCAGAATTATCCACCTCGTCCAGTAATCAAAGATCTGGATGGACTGCCGTTTAGTACCGAATTCCTCGCAGATGTCGAGAGCAGATTAGATGATGTCGAGCTTCGGCTCAAGTCCATGGACCATAGCGGCGTGCAGTATGCCATTGTATAGTCTGACATCACCTGGGATTGAAGGAGTCAGTGGTACAGAAACAGCCATCTACTTTGCTCGCGAGACCAACAACGCAATCTATAACAAATACGTGCGAACTTATCCGGACCGCTTTGGCTTTTTTGCGTGCGTTGCAATGCATGATCCAGAGGAAGCTGCCAAAGAGCTTGAAAGAGCTGTGTCACAATTAGGCGCTAAAGGCGCTCTGATCAATGGTTTTACCAACTTGGACGACCGCGACGAGAAAAAATTACGGTATCTTGATGCGCCAGAGTGCGAACCGTTCTTGAAAATGCTTCATCAGCTTCAAGTTCCACTCTATATCCATCCACGATTGCTTCCAGTTCATCAGCAAGTTCTGTACAGCCAATATCCCAATCTTGTCTCCGCATCTTATGGCTTTGGTGCGGAGTGCGCAGGCCATGCTCTTCGAATTATGTGCTCTGGAATCCTTGACAAGTATCCTGTAACGATTATACTGGGTCTCTGTGCCGAAGCACTTCCCTTCATTATTCATCGAGCGGATCAGCGAATGAAAATTGGCACTCCAGGTACCAATGGTGCACATAACCATTCTTTGATGCACTACTCCCAGAATCATTTCCATGCCACATTGGCCGGTGTTCGTCGCTACAGCACAATGAAAAACACAATTGAAGGGCTTGGCGAATCACGAGTGATGTTCAGCGTGGATTAACCTTATGAGAGCAACGAGGATGCAGTAGATTGGTTCGATGGACTCGAAGTTAATGAAAGCACCCGAATGGCTATTGCTGCTGGAAACGCCACACGGCTCTTTGGCTTGCCTACCATGGCCGACTGATCTTTGGCACAGGAGCAGTAACAGCGATGCTTTCCTTGCTCTTGCCCTGGTCTCGTCCCATCTCAATACGTCCTGGTTAGATGCCTGTACATGATTAGTATGATGTGAGAAATGCTACATCAGTCCTCATCTGTGAGCGTCACTACATAAGATTAACTGAGTTCCCTTAGGTTATGAGGAGAGAATTTCATTGGATAGCCAACATATATATGATAGACTTTCGGATCTGCATAAATAAATGTATAGGATATAAGGGCAACGTGATTATTGCAATACGTAATTCAATAATCAGGATGGTGGTCTAAATTAGAGTGGCTTAACCTGACCGTTATACCTTAACCTTGACCTGACCATAACCATACAGTCAGGTTAAGATATTGTAAGGGCTAAACCAACCCTTCCAACCTTGGCGTATAGCTGCGAAGGGAAATCTATATAGTATGCCTCAGGCACCAGTCATATGATAGCTAAGCGAGCTGACTGTGATCTTCCATTTAGGGGGCGGGTGACTCGCGGACTAGGCAGATCAGTAACAATACCTTAAGACAATAGATTGGCACCTTTGGTCTTGCAAGAGCTATTCGTTCATCATGCTATTTCACCACTCTAGCCTTTATAGATGTAAAAAAATCTTTAACTGTATGATTAAGATCTGGTTAAGATATAACTACTACTTTAACTATTTATACCTGCCGGTTAGGAAGATCAGATATAGTAGATAGATTATTAACATATAGAGTAGTTAGTAATATATATATTATAAGGGCTAAGGTAACCTACACTAAAGCGGAAAGGGAAAGTGGCTCGATTTCCGCAGCAATCCAGTTCGTTAGTATCCATGTAAGGATATCTATATTAAACCCCCAATACGTTCACTACATACACGGCGGGTATAGGGTACTTCAGTAGACAGAAAGTATTGTACAGTACACTACATACAAGCCCGTCTCCAAAACTTCCTTGATCCAGCCGAGAGACGTTTACCGATCTGTTTCTGAAATCTCACTCTGGCAGAGCGCGGTCCCAGGCTCCTCATTACCTGCAAAATCCTTAAGCAGAGATGAAGCGACCAGGGTGGCTCAGCCACTTGTCCATGAAGTTGAAAGCAGTCTTGACCGTATCACCGTACTGACCAGGATAGCTCTCACAGGCCGTGCAGGTGTCGATCGTGTGCTGCGCGCCCTCGACGAAAGCGATCGACTTGTCAGCGGTGGTAGCAGCGAGGTAGATCTTCTCCGCGTTGAGGTACTCGTAGTGACCGGTGTTGCCCATGGTCAGCAGGGGCTTCGAGATACCAGGAACACTGCCAATGGGAGCAGTCTGCGAGGAGGTCCAGTCCACCCCGGTGATGTTGTCGGCGGTGACCCGGAAGGTGTCCGCGTCGACGCGGATGGCAAAGGTGGACAGGAAGCGGGTGATGGTCGTCTTGAGCGCCCCGTCGTAGAAGGAGTCGGCCATGGTGGGGATGCCGGCGGACGCGACGCGGACGGTGGGGACGACCTGGGTGGTGTTGCTGCCGTCCTTGTGCAGGAGGGGCCACTTGTAGATGGTGTGCGCGAGGTAGCGCACGTCCTGGGTGATGAGCTTGTTGTTGAAGCCCAGGTAGTTGGCATCGGGGATCACCAGGCCCTCGTCGTCGCTGTAATCGCCGTTACCCGCGGCAATCAGCTCGTTGCGCTCCCTCGCGGAGGCCAGGATGCGGTTCCAACGGGCCGCGACGCCCGCCAAGAACTCCTGCACGAAGGTGGAGGTGTAGTTGGCGCCGTCGGCGGTCCAGCCGTTGGCGGGGCTGTAGAGGTTCAGCTTCGAGTTGATGTCCGCCCCGGTGGTCTCGTTGGTGATGGCGGGGTTGAGGGAGAGCAGAGTCATGGTGGACAGGCCGTAGTTGGCGTCGATGAGGAGGACTCCGTCCGCAGCAGGCAGTCCATCCATCGCACTGGAGCAGGGGTACAGCTTCTCCGTGCCGTTGCAGGCAGAGGCGCCATTCTCCGCCACGTTCTGGTAGGCGGCCATCATGGCACCACCACCGGAGTGACCCCAGATGATGACCTGGTCGATCTCGGTCAGGTTGCGCAGGAACTGCACGCCCGTGCCCACATCGGTCATCATGGTCTCAAAGTCGAGGTCGTTCATGAGGCCGGTCTTGCTCTGGGCGTTGTTGAGGCAGAGGGTGGTGTAGCCACGCACCGGCAGCTCACTGCACGGGTAGAAGGTGGTGTAGTCCTGCTCCGCATGCATCACGAGCACACCAATCCGGGCTTTGGCCGGATCAGCACTGGCCAGGGGCCGGAAGAGACCACCGATGACTCCCGTGCCAAAAGTCACCAGGGAGGGAACGGGCAGGCTGAAGTTGCCCAGCGAGGTGTAGGTGTGCTGAGTCGGCCATTGGGTGGAGGCAGTGGCGGTGGCGCCGAGACCCGCGAGCGCCGCGAGGGCGGAGTGCTTTATGAGCGAAGGCATTGGCGAGTGGGGAGGACAAGTGAGACTCAAGAATGGATTGCGACGGGAATCTGCTTGCTGCCTGTCAAGCCTGTCTTTTCTTCAGGTACACCCGTCTCTATACTTATAGTGCAGAATGAGACACTATAACTGAATTAAAGTCATCTCCCCCGCGGCTCGATTGCGGAAGCTTTCCTGCTTTGAGGTTAATCTCTAGCGATCAGTGGAGCCGCCCGCCTAAATGCTTTTCCCGTCCACTCGACTTGGGTCTGTGCCGCTGCGTGCGCGTCATCTGTTCCAAGAAGTCGATGTAGATTACCTTCTGCAGCCCCGATGCATGCTGATCCCTCGCGACCTCACTGGCCCACGTCATCAACTGGTTTCCTGCTCGGGTCGGCAGAATCTACACGAGAGAAGAGCGTTGTGATTCTGCGGTGGTCTGACAAGCAGCAGCATGTATCCTCACCTATAGCGGTACTCTAATATGTTCCCCATATCCTTGCTTGAAATGCTGGTAGACTAGGATCCAAACATGGACAAATTGCGGATAAGAAGCGAACTGTTCTCGGATTTCAGGCCCGCCAAAGTACAGTTTCTGAACACCAAACTTGCGCCGATATTCCTGGCTAGGGTGCTGGATTTCTTCTCCATGATATCACTTCTTGTACTGCTTCCGCGAGGAAAACGATCATTTCAGAAAGCTGATATCAGAGCTTGACACTTACGATGGAGACGATGCAGACCTGAAACACGGGGCGGATGATTGCCTGATCCATGAATGTATCAGCACCAAGCATTAGAATATATCCACATCATGATCTATTGACCGGTTGCTTGGAAAGCATGGAAGCTCGCATCCAGCTCTGCGCTGCCTTGAGCATGTCAGATTTACCTTATCGGACCCCGCCTGTGTATTTGAGGTGTCTACATCCGACCCGTGACTCTGATAGGCTTGTTCTGGGTGAGATCTGGGAAGGCTGCAAGGCATGTGGCAAGCTGTTTATCAAGGATGCTGGGAGTGGGGAGTGACGGAAAGGACATATTTGCTTTCAAATACGTCTAGCACATATACCCATGGGTGAAGATCATTGGAGCATTCAATGGTAGGCTTGTGAGGCTCATGTACAGCAAGAAGGAGGGCAAACAAACAGATGGGGCGTGATGTCAAGGTACCAGGGCAGGTATGTGATGACGAGTTAACGGTGGATTCAATGTGCTTGTTGACAGATCCGTATCAATTCGATCCACTTTTTCTTGGGCGCATGTCCTTCTTGGCTACTCTCCGGGTTGGGTATGAGGTTTTGCTATCTTATGATCATCTGAGTTGCACCAGTCGCTACAGAAAAGGATACACTAATTGGCTTGTTGACAACTTGGTCAAACATTCTGTCTAAAACATATAAAATGTCACAGTCCGTTTTAGAGATAGATTTCTCATGTACGATCTCCAAGGTCCTGATTCACGCGAATCGCATGAAATTGAGTCTTTGTTGGTGTTCCCAGAAAGTTGCTTATTGTCGTTTACATTGTCATAAAGAGGTGTAAGTAGCTGTGTTGAAAGCGAAGGGGCGTTGGTTTTATGAAATACATCAAAATACTGCTTTGTCCATTGCCAACTGGCTGACGATTTCCGCAATAGCAACTGTGCAAAGTGTTCCAACAATACCCAATGAGCCAGAAGGCCTAGACTCTGGATGCTTGCAACTCACGAGATATCCTAGTCATGGTGTACTGCACGTATGGTCAAGCTTTCTTGCTCATCGAGTCTTTCCGTGCAGTACCAGTCTCGTGATGACTGTTACCGGCGAGTAACAGTCATAGTGTAGGCACTAAGCCGACGTTCTCAGTGCCAAGTGACAGTCACTGGCATCACCTTGAATGCTTCAGCTTTAGGCGGAACTATCTAAGTGACTCGCGTTGCCCACCGCTTGAACCTCTCGTCATCGTAACCCGCTTCATCCACCTCCCACTCCCACTGCGACTGAAGCACGGGTCCAAATTCCCGTTCTATCGCCGGTGCCTGTGCAGAATTCATCACAATCAACACCTCGTACACAGTCACAACGTGGACAAAGTCCAGATAAAATCGATGTATGTCGACTCTCCTGCCATCCAACACCTCGCGAGGAAATGCAAGGCGTCTCGCGGCCACGCGGTCCCCGTTTGCCGTTATGCAATTGAAACCATTTTCCGCATAATGCAGTGCAATATGGCGCTTGGTTACCCGGCTGAGAGCCATGTAGATCGCATCGGTTGCTGGGTCGAAGGTTCTGATACAGAAAAAGAAGGGTTCAGGCGTGGGCTCGCCGAAGAGGTCCAGATCTTCTTTGTCGGCCCAGTCCAGCACGACACTTCGCGCTTCTTCGTTGATCATCATCAAGGTGGTGACATCAATCTTCATATCGTTACCATGGTACAGTGGGTCGTGACGTTGGATTCGATGCGCGTGGTGCAAGCGCCAGCGGCTTTCTCCATAGAGGAACAAGCCGTGGCGGACAACTCGGGGAAGGGCACGCTTCCAGATCATTAATCGCAGTTCCACTGGTAGAAGAGGAAAACATGTGAAGCTTTCGGTCGGAGAGGGCTGTGCCATGCTTGTAGCATCCATCTTGGAGCAGGAAGTAATGTATCAAAGCTTGAGATAATGGTGGTCTTGAAGAGCTTGAAACGATAGGTCTTAAAGTCTGCATTCAGTCTGTAGTGTAGAGTAGGCAATTTTCCAGAGCTCTTGTTGTGGTGTGTAGACATCTTTAAATATCGATGTCTCTGGGTGTCCCCAGAAGACAAAACAAATCACGTGATGCGCAGCTATTCACATCGCACTCTCTCTGTTCACTTTTTCCATCAACATCCCCCACCATAATTCATCCTTCCTGCAACTAATTTCAATTCCTGAATCCTTTGTTACCATCAAAGCATTCACACAAGCCATCTTTCTGGAAGCGACACATCCCACTATTCTACTCCACATCATTTTCCGTATTCACGACGAGTCGGAGTTATACGTCGAAGCTCGACGACAATGACGCAGATATGCTTGTTTCCCCTGCACCGCTGATATCGAGGTGATTGCCGGATAAACCGGGTTATGTACAGCAAAGCAGCATGCAGATCAAGAAATATCCCTGTCTCGTGTCTGTGGCTTTTCCTCTTCTAGCCATAGTATGATTCACTTCTGCTACCTGCACAGTTTCCCCAACTCTTTTCCCAATTTTACCTCTTCACATCCATGTCTATCAAATGCGATGAGACCTCAGGGCAATGTGGGAATTGTTCATCGATGGGGAGGCATTGCAATGGCTACGACACCCACCGGTCTCTGGTCTCGGCGAGATCCCAGCAGCCTGAGCGCAAAGGAGCAGCGTGGAGCTGACCTGCTCGAGGTTTACCTGCTAATTGTTCGTCTTGGGGCTCAGGCAGGCCCTCTGCTGAGAACCGGACGGCTCTGCAGCAGCTTACCCCCCTGTACCGCCAAGTCCTGCGCCGCAGACAACGCTTTCTTGCCCGGTGGCCCGAGCGACCTACTCTGACGATCGATATGGGTGTGTTGCTCATTCTTTACAATGTCGGAGACGGCTGCCAGGACCTGAATATGCGCTGGGAGTTTATCTGGGTTCTTCACGCCTGACCTTATCAGGAAGGCCCGTTCAACGCCCGGCTGCTGGCAGTCAGACTGGAACATCGGATCCGCGTCGAGTTGAGACCCCGAGTCCGCGCCGAACTGGTGGCATCACTTGGACTGAGCCTTCATGATAGTGATCAGCTGACGCCCTTGGAAAAGCGCGCGGGAGCTGGGGTTGACATAGCCTGGAAGCACATGCTGCCTGCCAGCTTCTATGTCAGCCAAGAGGAGCGCGGGAGATGCGAGCAGATACTGACTCGGTTAGATCAGACGCACGATTACTGGGGGTCGGCAGCGAGGGCGAAGAGGCTCGAGGAGTCAGCAATGTAAATTGTTGAATTCACTTGCAATATCGAATTCAAATCGGACCGAGTTTCTGGAACCTCCGTCCCGATCCGCCTCTCCGCGATCCGTCGGGCGTTGACCCTATATCTGGTTGGTACATCCTTATTCACCAACTGTCCAAATGGTATTCCAAATCAAATGCAGTCGTGCCTCAATATTCCTCTCGAATAATGACACTCAAGTCACGTACGGGTATGATATCCGATCCTCCTTTGCTGCCTGACAGCCCTAATCGACGAGGGGGTGTATCGGCTAATCCTTCCCGCGATCCCGTATTCGATGCTTTTTTTTTCAGCTGCGGTCAACGGCGCAACGCCACAATTGCCGACTATTGGAGAATCCCTCCCAATCTAACTCTATTCGGCATCTCTCGGCTGTCGCTTGCACTGTGGCATCGCAATGGCGTAGCTGAACACGCTGCTAGCTGACCTTGGCGAACTGTTCATCGAGGTGTTAGACACGGAGTCGCCGGGCCCAACAGCTAATATAACGATTTGACCGTTCTCGCCTGCCCGGCGACGAGGACCCTTCACCAAGACACATCTCAGTCATCCGACATATACGAGGGAATCAGACGAGATGAATGTCTTCGGTACCTATACAGACAGCATCTCCACGCCGCTGCTGGGAGGAGAGTGTGGGAAGCGTCTGATTCCCAACGTGATCGACGCTACAGCCAAAGCCACGCCGGATGTTGAGTGTTTATCCGTCCCACGAAGCAACGGCAACCCCAGCGCCGGATGGAAGCCTGTCAGCTGGGCGCAAGTGGCCAACGCGGTCAATTATGTAGCTCACATGCTCATTGCTGAGGCCGGGGTCCCGACCCCTGGGACCTTTCCCACAGTGGCCTACATCGGCCTGGAAGACCCCCGATATCCGATCTTCGCGATCGGTGCGATCAAAGCGGGCTACAAGGCTCTGTTCATCTCACCACGCAACTCGACCGAGGCGCAAGTGAACTTATTCAACAAGACAGACTGCAACCTGCTCTACCACGAAGCAGACTTCGCCAACATGGTTCAACCGTGGGTGGAGGGGCGTCCAGGAATGAAGCGCGTGGCTGCCGCTGCTTGGAAAGAATGGGTGTACACGGAGGTCGCGCCGTTTCCTTACAACAAGTCCTT
Source organism: Aspergillus saccharolyticus JOP 1030-1 (assembly GCF_003184585.1). NCBI lineage: Eukaryota > Fungi > Ascomycota > Eurotiomycetes > Eurotiales > Aspergillaceae > Aspergillus > Aspergillus saccharolyticus. Next base: position 687,207 of record NW_020290622.1, on the reverse strand, counting down.
CGACGAGGCCGAATGGGATCCATTTGTGGTGTTGCACACGAGCGGCAGCACGGGGCTGCCTAAGCCTGTCATCATCAACCAGGGCATGCTCGCCTTGAACGACCTGCATCGCTATGTCCCCGAGTACGAGGGCAATCTGCCGTGGCTGGCGCATTGGGCCAAATTCCCAAATACGCGCTACCTGTGCATTTTCCCCCTGTTTCACACCGGCGGGATCGCGCCGACCATTCTGATGGCTTTTTATTACAACGCGGCGATTGCGTTTAGAGATCCCTCAGTTCCCATTACGGGTGATAATGTGGTCGAGTGGCTGCGGAATACCGGGGCGGGCTGGACATTGATCCCGCCGGCCATCCTGGAGCAGATGTCGCGGTCGGATGTTGCGGTCCAGGAGTTGAAGAAGCTCCATGCTGTGGGTTTCGCAGGAGGTCAGTCATCATCTCCAAGGTATAACTACGTCTTGCTAATTGTGCTGCGTCTGTAGGTCCCATAGCTCCCACGCCAGCAGAGAACCTGTTAAAACATGAGGTGAAGCTGGTCAATGCTATTGGAGCGACTGAGTATGTGAGATATCCGCTGTGTGCAGACCGTATGCTTACCCAATTGCCTCAGGTACATCTACATGCCCTATTACAACAACCCTGATCCCACCCTGTGGCCGTGGTTTATCGTTCCCTCGGATTTGATGGGCATTGACTGGCGTCCTTCGGGGCAAGAGAACACGTACGAGCAGGTCATTGTGCGCAAGGACAAGGACCACCCCGGCCTGCAGGGCTGCTTCTACGCTTTCCCCGAGCTGCAGGAGTTCAGTACGAAGGACTTGTACCGCCCACACCCAACCCTGGCCAATCACTGGACGTACGTTGGCCGAGCCGACGACATCATCGTCTTCTCCAACGGCGAGAAGCTCAACCCCACAACAATCGAAGGCGCCGTGATGGGCCATGCGGGCGTACGCGGCGCGCAGGTCGTCGGCACCAACTACTTCCACGCCGCTCTGATCATCGAGCCGGCCAACCACCCGCAGACTGAGCAGGAGAAACAGCAGTTGCTCGACAACATCTGGCCGATTGTGGAGAAGGTCAATGTCGAGACAGTCGCTCACGGGCGCATCTCCCGCGACTATATGTTCTTGTCTGATCCAGAACGCCCTTTCCCTCGCGCCGGTAAGGGCACCATTCAGCGAGCCATGGTCGTCAAGGTCTACTCCGAAGACATCGACCGGATCTTCACCACCACCAGTGACGCGTCCGTTGTCGCGGTGGATCTGAACCTCACCTCGAAGGAGGGCTGGGACGCGACGATGCGCAAGCTCGTGCAAAGCGTGCTCAAGCTCCCCACCCTCTGCATGGACCAGAACTTCTTCGCGGCCGGCGCGGATTCCCTCCAAGCCATCCAGCTCGCCCGCTCCCTCCGCGCAAGCCTGGGAAAGGCGACTGGCGTGTCGAGCACCTCCACAGTCGACGCACAAACCATCTATAGCTACCCCACCATCGACCAGCTCGCCAACTACGCCTACTCCCTCACCACCATCACCACCTCCTCGCCCACCGCAGCAGACGCTGACGACGTAACGACCTGCACGACCTTCCTCGAAAAATACACCCACTCCCTCCCCGCCGCCAACCCAACCAAACCCCCCGCACTCACCACCGCCCAAACCATTTTAATCACTGGCACAACCGGGACCCTGGGTCCCTACCTCCTTTCCACCGCGCTCTCCAACCCCAACATCGCACATATCATCTGCCTCAACCGCGATCCCCAGGCCGCAACCCGCCAAAAGACCAGCCACGCCACCCTCTCCCTCCCCACCGACTTCTCGCGCGTCGAATTCCACACCGCCGACCTCACCCACCCGACCCTCGCCCTCCCCGCCTCGACCTACACCTCCCTCCTCCAGCGCGTGGATCGAATCGTCCACAACGCCTGGCTCGTGAACTTCAACCTGACCCTCCCTTCCTTCGAACCCAGCATCCGCGGCGTCCGCCACCTCATCGACCTCAGCGCCGCCTCCCCGAGAACAATCCCTATTACCTTCATTTCCAGCGTCAGCTCCGTCGCCCACTGGCCGTTCTCCGAGCAGAAGGTCCCCGAAGGCGGGCTGGAAGAATGGACCCTCGCCGCCCCGGGGTATGGCCAATCCAAGCTCCTCGCCAGCCGCGTGCTGGATGCAGCCAGCAAGGTCTCTGGGATTCCGTGCTCGGTGATCCGGGTGGGACAGGTCGCTGGCCCGCGCGGCGACAAGGGGATGTGGAATGTGAAGGAGTGGGTGCCGAGTGTGATTCGCAGTTCGGTGTTTTTGGGGGTGTTGCCGGGGGAGTTGGGCGGGTTGGGGGCGGGGTTGGCGTGGATGTGTGTGGAGGATGTGGTGAGTGTGATTCTGGAGGTTGCGGTTGATCTGGAGATCCGGCACGGGTCGAGGTATTTCCACGCGGTGAATCCGTGTGTGGTGGATTGGGCGGCGTTGGTGCCGGGGTTGTGTGAGTTTTATGCCGGGAGGATTCACCGGGTGGTTTCGTTCGGGGAATGGGTGGGGATGCTAGAGAGGAGTCTGGAGACGATGGGTGAGGGGGATGTGGAGCGGAATCCGGGCGTCAAGTTGTTGAGTACGTTCAAGAAGGCTGCAGGTGGTGTCGGGGTGAAAGTTGGGTTTGAGACTGCGCGCACGGAGATGGTCAGTCCTACATTGCAGAGGGTTGGGCCGGTGACGCCGGAGTTGATGAGGCATTGGTGTGAGCAGTGGCAGTTTTGAGAGCGGGATTCAATACAGGATGTCTCTGGTCTAGGGTCAGGCAATAGACAGTACTCATCCCCCAGTCCAAAGCACTTCGTCATTTCCTCAGACAACATTTCAAACCGGGGTAGTACAAAGAAGACATCCCAGCGAGTTCTGATTGATCCATTATGGACTTCGTGTTGAGGTACGCGGGCGGAGGATGAGAGTCGCGGTGGTTTATCCTCCTGGTACGCAGGAGCGAGGCAGTACCCAGCTTATAAATAGCTGAGTCGAGGTGGTTTTTTCCCAAGCCAATGCACTAGAGCTCCCTCTGTTACCGGTTGCTACGGTCATCTTTCCATGATTCATTGATAGGCGTTTTTGTCCTCTTGCCTGAAGACTTTCTCGGGCGACATCAAGAGAGATGGGAGGATGAGGTAAGGCATCGGACAATTCTCTCACTCATAAGGTCTTGACTCACTGCCTTGTTCGGTGGGAGGCGGTGGTCCTTCAGACCTCAACATAAGAACAGGTTGATGATCATACGCCTATCATAGGACTCGTATATTAGCAAGATATTTATCGACGGGGCCAAGACTTGCCACCCCTCACCTCGCGCGAAGTGCAATCCAACAACTTGAATGCTATTCATAGGGATACTCCTAAGTAGAATGAAAGTAAAATACCGTGGACATATCCACGAACCGACCGAGCTAGCAGATACTACCGTGATTCTCCGGAGTAAAAGAAGTATCAGAATCACTTATCTCTGACTATCGAATCATTTCTCCCGCACTCGAACCTCACTGCCGAGCAACTCTCACCCCCTCTGGACCGAACGACCGCGCAAACGTCTCCTCGCCCATATTCCTCTCCGCCCACGTCCGGTACGCACTCCAATACACCACCTCGCCATCCGAGCACAGCTCATCCCAGCTCATATTCTGAATACTCAGATTTGTATGAGCTATCTCCGCCTCCTCAAGGTTCATCCGACCATAACCATACCCAGTCGAGATATGCCCGAACGCACGATTCTTATCGTCATCGAACCAGACATCACCGCCCTCATTTGAAGCGACGATGATCGCCTCCCAGTCCTCGCGCTCGTCGGCTGGCTCCAGCGCCACCTCGAGCGTCTTCCGATCAATCGCCAGAAATTCGCGCGGCGGGGGGTGTTCCTCAAACTCCTCGGATTCAAAGTACGCCAGCAAGCCCTGCATATCCGGCGAAGGGAGACGATCGGAGACGTCGACCCACATGTACTCCTGGTCGGGAGCGGGGAACAACTCCGCGCGGATCTTGCGAAGCTCGGAGGGGGTCATAGCTTCGAGGATGAAGATGAGGTTGTGGTCAATGCTGCCGGCGATATCGTCCGGGTCGACGATGGGCTCCCCGCCCCAGTTGCGCATCGAATACATGGCGGGGTTGTAGCGATAGGGCCCGTCGGGCAAGAAGGCAGGGATCTGGCTCGTTGGATGGAAGGCGGCTGTCCAAAAGTCTTGGACCTTGTCAAAGGGGCAGACCGCCAGCGAGAGTCTTTTATCTCGGGGGTCTGACCGGTAGGCGCTGGCGCCTTCGGCAGCGACGACGTGGTAGCCCTCGCAGTCCTCGTCGATGAAGAGGGCAAAGGCCTCGTCGATCCCGGGGTGGGAGATCTTGATCGCCTGGAACATGCGGTAGAGTTGGGCGTGGGAACATGGCTCTGTGTGCTCGGGCCAATTGCGGATGGTCACTGCATGTGGCATCAGGGCTTTGAGGTTCTCCTGGACAACTGCAGGGAGGTGAATGAGGGAGATCAGAGTCGGAGTGGATGAGTCGAGGCGTAGCCCTGCTAAATGAGGGGGGAGGGCGGCCTGTGGTGGCTATGGTCCGCTTTAGCCGTGACTATCTCTAGTTGGATTTCGTGAGACAATGCTGGATTACCTTGATGGCCCGTTCTGGCTTGATCTCTGGTACAATCCGAGGGTACTCTGATGGTATTGTTCCACCACCAGCGACGACACTTAAAAGCAGGTTGGTCCGATTGAAGGGCACTCGCGCAGCCTCGGGGACGGAGTCCTTAGATGCCTTCCAGGCGATGATAGCCGTGTCGTCTTTGCGCGATTGGTCGTCAACGAAGATCAAAGGATCATTGTTGATGATGTCAAAAATGACTGATACTTGCGGCAGACGATCCATCAGCCAGGGGATCTCTACTAGACGTCGCATTCTCGTCGAGGGTCGATCTACCCAGTCTTCATCCACGGAGCAGAGCTTGGTTAGGGCTGCCACGCGTTCCGCGTCCTCCATGGGACAGATGAAGACCACATGCCATGAGGGAGGTGCGGAATCGTCAAATCGAGAGGCCGAGTATATGTTAGGTAGCAACCACGATGGAATGGTTGGAGCTACCATCTTTGCATGTAGCTGAGAGGAGAAGAAATGGCGATTTGGAGATCCACCAAAACAAACTGAGTCAACTACTGGCTCCGCGAGAAAGGATTAGTAATCTGGCTAAGCTTAACGTTAAGCTTTCTCGAGTCGAAATCAGGTTGAGAATGGATAGAATCCTTGCACAGCTCGTATATCCGGCTCAGCGCACCCATTTAAGAACAAGCTGCTTCCTTGTCAGCCACGGCTTCGGTTGTATATGATGTTTTCTGTATTGATTGATCTGATATCTTGGTGGAGGCAGCAGCTGTTCTGCCTATCTCGATCCACTCTTGCCAAGGCTCGTGGCAATGTCTCATATTTCACTCCGACACAACAATCCTGTAGCGCGAGCAGCCGTCCATACTAAGCCAATTTCGGATGTCATGTCTCATACGATTTGAGGATTCGGGGGGTGACTCCAGCTGCCTTCTAGCCATTTGCCCCTGCTGCATCGAAAGATTAGACGAAGCAGTTTCTTCATATCCCGCTGCAGGACAGCATTTACACTGGGGACAAGTCAAATTCCCGAACAGGATGATATTGCTAACGTTCAGAGTAGATATAGTGTGGCTCATCTTCTTGCAGAGAGATAATTCATGCATTCTCCTGGCTGATAACCGGGGAGCCACCGACTTTTAACAGTATGATTGATATCCGTCTGTAGATAGCCATTGTGATGGATGTGGAAGAAACAACAGCCTTTCTCTGCGTCAGTATCAAGGTTCGAAGTAGTACACGGAGGACTCAGGCCTGCCGTACAACTTGCGCGAAAAGGGTGTAGGAGTAGGGCTGCGAAGAGCTTGCTTTGTGAGAAAACATATAACATAAGTTACCTTCTCCTGTCAACAGCTGGCCTGCTGGCCCAATGGTAAGGCGCTTGACTACGAATCAAGAGATTGCAGGTTCGAGCCCTGCGTAGGTCAATTCTTTTTTGTCCGTCTACCCACTTTGATATGAACTTTTTTGCCGTGCGGTCTCGGGTATCTCTTATCAGACGGTCCAAATCAGTCTTTATGCCAGCCCTGGCAATGTGCTGGCGGCGTTACTCCCGCAGTGAATTTTTCTCCCCTATACATCGTTGCTATTGTGGGTTCCACATTTATGGGCCGTATATACAGTCCTCAATCTTGATATTATTCATACATACTCTGGACGTGATACGAGGCTGGACAGTTTGCGTCAACGACAAAGGCCCTTTTCCTGGATAAACATATCTTCAGTGTGAATTGGAACGACAGACAAATGCTATATATCTGCGACTGAACATTGCCAACATTCCAAAGCAACGTCAACTTCACCACCCCAACTCAGTCGGCACCGGCGTGGCCGCCGCCGCTGCTTCGCCAGGAACAGCCGCAACCCTCAACACCCTCTCCCCAGCATCCGGCTCCGGGGTAGCCGGTCACGGTGATCACCTCGCGATCGTCTGACCTCCTCGAGCAGCAGCACCCGGGGGATGTAGTCGTCGCGGATGGTCGTACAGCTCGGGTCGTAGAGCGGACACTGCTGCCCGCCCCGGTACTGCGGCCAGGGGAAGAGGGACTGGGTGGCATTTCCCTCCGCGCCCTTCGGGTTCTTGCGGCATGAACTCGGCGAAATTGAAGGGGTAGGCGGTGCCGACGGTCGGGATATTTGGCGTTGCGGTGGTAGCGGACGGACGACAGCGTGGAGGGGTGGATGGAGAGGATCTCGTTGGAGTGGGAGCCGCCGCACTGGGAGCCCGGGTGGGCGCGGCAGTTGCTCCAGGCGTAGATGGAGGTGAAGGAGAGGTAGACGGTGGGGGAGATGAAGGTCTCGCCGTTGACGATGGCGGTGGTAGGGCGGGAGGCGGAGACGGTGGTGCCATTCTGGAGGCAGAGATCGCCGTCAGCGGTGGTGACGGGCCAGCAGAAGAGGGTGGCGGTGCCAGGGAGGAAGTGGTAGGCTGAACAGGGGTTTTCCTCGGGGTAGGACCGCGCGGGGGACGGGCAGGAGTCAGAGGGGATGGGGCTGTTGGTGTCTCCGGGTGGAGCGGAGGTGATGGTCGCATCGTAGGCGTCTTCGAGGCTGGAGTAGGCAACCCAGATGTATGCAGCTAGCCCTCATTTTCAGCTCGTATATCAGATGAAGGTGTGGTAGGTGTCGTGGTCTGACCTGCGTAAAGAAATCCCTGCATGCTTTTGACTTTGGATTCTCCTGAGGCTAAAATTCCGTCTAAGCCCACTGCAGAAAATGCGTAGAAGTCATGGGTTCATTCTGAATCAGGTTTTCATCGCAACACTGTCATCTTCTCGAGACGGGGCTCACTATGCGGGAGATATTTTGCATGGTCTGATGCAGGGCAAATCGCCATGCCGTATAAGGCTTCAAATTACTCCGGCAATTGTCGATGGATGCAAATGATTGTAACGGACATTCTATGCTGCAATCGTCAGGGCTTTTGTATGATTAACCTGTCTACTGGCAAGATAAGAAGTCACCTCAACTCAATTCAAGCGGAAGAGTCTCAGTTGCAGGGACAACAGAAACCTGGAGCACAGATACTAGACATTATGCTACAAGCTCAGCAATTGAAGAGGCCCGGGTACATCCCATCGCTATTTTCATTGACTCTGGTTCAATCTTAGTTGTATTTGGCCTTTTTGATAAACTCAGCTCATGTCTTTAAACCGGACTGCGGACAAAAGGCGACAAAAAAGAGAAAGAGAACGTTCGCATCTCAAGATAAACAGAGGATGTTTGGCACACAAAGAAACCTGCACGCGCTTCCATTGTCAGTCGCGGCTGGATTTATCATCTGCACAAAGACCCATAGCATTGGGTGAAGAACCTCCCGTCGGCTGCTTTGTTGCTCAAATAAATAGCACAGATCAAACGTCCCAGAGCCTCGCGGCTTGTCTTCTATATAAGCACAATAGACTCTAACACGAGTATCTGACACTTCAAGCATGACCAACACCGCTCAGGCAAGTCCCCGTGCTATCCAACATCTGAACCGCCCCCGGATCTAGCGACAAACCCTACTAATATATCTACACACCAACCCTCCAGATGCCGTCCCTCACCACCAACTACAAAGGGCACAAAAGATACGCCACCGGTGGCGGCGGCAGCAGCAGCTGGGCCCGACACAATCCCCTTGCCTGGGCCATGGGCCTCATTACCCAGACCTGGCTGGTCCTGAAGCAATGCACCACCCTCCACAGCAACAGCCCCCTGCGGTACGCCCACCTCGCGTTCCAGGTCTGGTGGTCGCTGGAGCTCGTGCACCGCACCACCTTCTACGGCCGCACGCACCAGCTCCTGCAGTACCTTACGCCACACAACAACCAGTTGGTGCGGTGGGGCGCCTGGTCGCTGGACCTGCGCTACACGCACAGCATTCTGCCGACCGAGTGGCGCAGCACGCTCTGGATCGGCGGTGGGCTGCTGCTGAAGAATCTGGTCAATCTGTACCTTGAGCAGCCGCAATACCGGCTGGCGCGGCGCCGGCTGCTGGCGTATCTGGATACGCTCGGGCTGTGGGTGTTCCTGGCGAGCATGCCGCTGGTGAACACCGCGATGATCGTGCAGTTGCTTGGCGTGGTGTGTGCTATGCAGTTCTTCGGTGGGTATGCCCTGCTCGCCGTGTTGGAGTTGGCGCGATGGACGGGGTTGACTAGGGTTATTCCCTTTCACGGGGCGTATTGGAGATGAATGGGGTGAAAGCTCGTTGAGCCTGATGGGAGAGTAGCTGCGGGTGCAGTCTCTCTTCGCTATTTTCTTTGATTGTGAATTTGGCACTTTTGACGTGTCATGTTACGAGGAGCTTTTCAGTTGCTGATTGCCTGAGGTATTGCTTCAGATGTGCGCTTCTCATATCAAAAAGTCCTCCGCTTCGATCCCATGAATAATTACTTCATTCCAGCCTCCGCACAAGATTGCTTGTATTTGTAATTCTGTATCTCTGTATAATTGGTTTTCTCCGTGTCTTCAGAGAAGCAACGAGTTACTCTTGTACAGAGGAATCGTTCCAATGCTACGTAGAATACCCACATGAAACCTCCTCTACCGCGATCGCCGCATTGGTTGCGCGCAACGCGTCCGTCGACGAGGTGGCCGAATAGCCGCCCGTTGGCGTGGAGGGTCGAGATCCGGGTGGTGAGACGCGACATGGACAGCCAGCTGAGGTAGAGCTTTACTTCGTCTTGAAAAGAGAGGCGCGACGTGAGCATGATGTACTGTATGTCGAGTCCTGGTGCAGTTGTTCGGAGAGATTCACTGAGTATTACAACCGAACTTGAGTTCGTACTGGTAGAAAGCGAAGCAAAGAAGAGCATATTCACCGGGCCAGATGTCTCGAATAGAAGTGCAATTTCTCATAGGCATGAAACAAAACCTGACCAGGCGCTTTGTCACATCCACAGTTGCTTTTTGCATAGAGATGAGTATTCAGGCAGCAGTAAGCTTTTGTTCCATTGTGATTGACTCCCAACCGCTCCGACACAGAATGCATGTCACCCAGAAAAAGAAAAAAAAAAAAAAAAAAAAAAAAGAAAAAAAAAAACAAAAAAAAAAAAATTGCCAAGATTTCTGATCAAGCTGCTCAGCTTGGGATTTTGCAGTACAACACAAACTATGCAATCCCCCGATAGATTGTTGCTCAGATTCACGAATGTGAAACCAACCAAAAATCACCCATATCGACCCAAAGTACAACACGCATAACTATTCACCACCATAAAGAACATGCACAGACGAACTCGGCGTAAGATGACCATTGCCCGTACGAATAATAACCTTCACTTGCAACGCGCGCGCTTCCCTAATACAGCAAGAAAGGCAGGTCCGACCAGCGCGCCCAATGATAGCATGGTATCCCACCGATGCGCACCATGCTCGCACGAATGCTTCCTTCTCGGCGGAGCCACGCGCGTCCAGAATCAGGGTCTCCTCCAGGTCGAATGCCGACCGAATCTGGTCGTGTGCGGAGAATTCTTCCACCAGGGAGGGAAGATGAACCCAGCGGTACGCGTAGCGGCAATGTAGCGGGTGGCCTGGGAGACGGTGATGACGGTGCCGGTCGGACGAGGAGCTGGATGGAGAGGGCGATCTCCCGTTACCGCCACTAGTAGACTGGGCGCGAGGATGGGTAATCATGCCTCCCGGCGGGCGGCATTCATGGGATGAGATGAACTGCACGTTATACTTCAGTGGGAAGAATACCTTGGTAGGAGTGGCGGTCGTGTCGGAGGACAAGCAAAAGTGCGCAGTGGCCAGATCCACAACTGCCATTTGATGCTCGGCTGAAGGTGGGTATTGCTCCTTGACCCGGAAGATCAGGTCCTCAAAGGTGATTTTCACCTTCAACGCGCTATCGCTCTGGTCGTCCAGCGGCAATGTAAACGCCCCACTGGTTAGATCCCCAGGACCTAGGGGCGTGGATTCAAGCGAGACCTTGGATCCCTGCTTGATTCTCGGTTTCCCAGGTCTGCTCTGCGGCTCCTTGACCTCGACCTCAAACCAGGTATCAACCAAAGACCCCAAAGTCGCCGATTCCTTTGGTAGAATCGGACTGGATTGCCATCCTAAGCACGCTTTGGTACCCTCCAGACAAGCCAACACTCTGCTAACCACACATGCTTTGCTCCACCAACTCCGTCCATCGTAACAGAAGCCACCATAGAGATTGGCCACCGGTCCCAATTTGGCCATGGCCTCGGAATCGTTCTCCAGGACAGTACTGATGAGGAAGTGGCTGATAGACGATCCAGGGATCACAAAACCAGACAGCCAGCTTCTGGTGGCCCATCCGCCGATGTGAATACGGTTGCTGTCATCACTATTTCGATGTAGAAGCAAGAGACGTCGAGACGCATTTCTGCTATACATGGCTTTCCTCAGATCTGGCACCTTGTGCCCTGTTGGGACTGAATTAGGCTCCGGACTAGTGAAGATGGAGTTGACCTTTTGAGCAGTCTCCTCTCCCTCCAATTTTGCCTTGAGAGTCTTCTTGAACTCCTCCAAACGCGGCCAACCTAAGTTGTCGGCAAAGACAACAAGACCCTTCAGTTGCTGCGTTACACGACTGGGGAGGAGATGACATCTCCAGGCCGACTCATTGTGAGGCGTGCCGGAAGAGGAATGGTGGGTGATACTAGAGAAGAACGACCGATGATGATGTTTCTCATGTGACGGGCCGGCCTCCATAGGAGTTGCTGGACCAGGGCTGCCATCTTCGAGACGATAGTCGAGATCGAAGCTATCCATAAATCGCCGGACCGTAACCAGATCCCAGTTTAACTTTCCATTCCGCAACCTGTCAAACTCAAAAATATCGCGCAGCGAAATGTTGATATCCCGCGATTCTTGAAGCATTCCGACGCGGACAGTCGCGTCCAAGCGCATAAGAAGCTCAGCAGCAAGCAGCATCTGAACCAAGAACCACTTGCGCTCCAGGGTTGAATGTACCCATGGCTTGTCCGACGCCAACACATCAATAAAGTCGCCATCTTGATGAGGGGGCTTCTCCCAAAGAAGTTGGCCGATATGGAGTCGCCAGTCGATGAGACTGAAGTCCAGCCATGCGCCAGGCGTGGCCAACACAACGGTCAAAGCCTTGATCTGAACTTTCAAACTGTGGGGATCGCCCATGTCGGCAAGCAGGAATCGGACCGGGGGATAGAGAAACTTCGTGAAGAGTTCGGTATATAGCTCGCGTGAACATTGCATATCGAGGATCGTCTTTGGGCGATCACCATGGAGAATTTCATGGCGCAGCCGCTTCAATGTTTGTAGTCGTCCCACCAAAGTTGGCAGATCGATGTCGCGAACACCAATCCTCTTCCAAAAATTCGGTCCTTCGCGCAGCAGCTTCTTACGGTCATGGACCGTGCCGTCCGAGCAAAGAGCGTATGGCTGGCCATAACGCTCCAGCAGCTCGAATGACTCGGTCGCTGGCAAGCTGGACAGGTGCAGATAGCCAGGCGAAGGCCGTGGGACTCCTGGCCCTATGTAGCGGGCGGCATCGGCGACCGGCAGCTCCAGATAATAGCGGAAGCCAACTGTTCCAGGATCCCTGCCATTCAACGCGAGCATATTCGGAATCTCCTGAACCCCGACGTCGAATGTCGCTCTTCTGGGCGCGTCGCTTCGTTTCCAACTGCTGAGATGCACGGGCGCATCGCCCTCAATAACCCAATCATCCGGCACGGGTAAATGGGCATGAAGAGTGCACAAGGTGTATGAAGCATGGGGCAGAGGTCTCCTGTCCCAGAAGCATTGTATGGCTGGATCGTGGTCGTCAAACGGGAATATAACTTGCGGGAACCAGCGGTCACCTTTCCCTTTCTCAAGCATAAAATATGGTGCGCCGGAGAAGATGATTTCCACATCTTTCATGGTCAGATGGTGCTTATGAGGGGAAGACGCGCCATTGTCATGTTTTGGAGAGTGGTGAGGTTTGGTGGCTGGGCTCGGGATATTTTCGGCGGCTGACTCGTGTGTGCCGCTCTCATGGCGGGTATGCGACTTGGAAGGGACATTTTCCGATGAATGAGATGGCGGACTATCCGTCTACAAAACAGTTAGATACAGCGACTGCACACGATTCATCGAGGGCGCGATCACGCTAGCATCTTACCCGATTGGGAGATCCAGGGTCCGAAGGCGAATTCGAGCTGTTCGAGTGATGCTTATGGAATATCTCATGGAGCACTCCTTTGGCATGAAGACCATGGCTTTGTTCCGAAATATCCGGAGCCGATGACCTTCGGCCACTGTTGCTCCGCGGGATGGCATCTCCCTCGGCTGATGAGGTAGATGCGACTGAATGTCGTCGTCCGAAGATAAATGACATGACGGTTGTGTATATACTTTCAGGTGTGGATTTTTTTTTTTGTTGCCGTTCAGTGACTCTGCTGGAACATGTTGCTATGTTCGCTCATGGCGGTCGGAATGCGGGTCGCGTTCATAGGCGACGGGATAGGTGGCGGCTCACATGGGGCCTAAATAAGGTATACCAAGCAGTCAGACCACTACAACCGGCATGAGCCACTCTAAGAATAGAAAGGAAGAAGAATAGAGCAAGATAGAGGGGAACAAATGTGCGGTGTAGGAAGAGAGAAAGTGAAGCAGTCGAGGATGGGTTGATGACGTTGTCTTGATTTTCCCCCCGCTTTCACTTCCTGCTAACCCGTTTAGGTAATCTCGCATGCCAGCTGAGCTAAGAATTCTATACGGATTAGTCAGGAGACATAGTTGATTATGTACACAAATGCCAATCAACCATTCTCCTTAGGAGAAAGTAGTCGCAGAGGAGAAGTATCTGAAATTCAAGCAGACCCTGAATACCACCCCACGGTAACCCAACACAAGGACACGCGATAGTGGTGAGACAAGTCACCGCAATCGCATCTCAGGGGTGGAATTTGGCCGTATGTGTGCGGGCTCACGGCGTCAGGAATGGGAACTGAATCTTATCAAATAGGCGTTGACGAAGGCCAGAGCAATATTGAGTGCGGAGAATAATTAGCACTTCTTTGCTGGTTCTACTGAACATGTCCAGACGGGTACCAGCCGAGGCGACGCGGATACAGTGTGTTGCCCTAAGTGGGAGAGACTGAACGACTCTTGCAGCTCACCATACACAGTTTATACATCTAACCCACCAGACAACACCATCGCTTCATTCTATCAAGCGCCGGAATACAGTAAATGCATTCAGCTCGCTTAGGTGCCAGGGCCTAACAATAGAAGAGCCGATCCTATCCATTCCTAACTCGGGGTCATTCCGCATGGCGGGATTTGCGCGTGGGAAGCACTAGCAGCCCTAGTTTTGTGCATCAGGAAAATCGGATGGCATGTTGTTCATGAGTGATCAACGCCCGTGAAACATACATTATAGCCTCCCACCTGGTCTAGCTAATGGTTTTCCTTGCTCTGGAATGAATTTGGTTTGGTACAAATGATACATTGTGTTCACTTTATTTAGGGCATGAGTTCTCTGGCAAGGCCCAACCAGATCCAAGCGATCGTATATCCTACAACTCCGGTGTATCGGCAATGCGAACAACGTACTTGACCGCTGAAGCCTTACCAGCCTGCAAATCCTTCAAAGCTCCCTGAAGTCCCGCCAATCCATTGGGCCGCACTTCATGAGGATGACCCCTGAACCAACCCTGGGCCAACCCCCTCCCGACGAAGGCAAAGAAAGCAGCGCCAAACTCGGCTTCCCCAGCCATCTCTCCCGCAGCCGCCGATTGATGGACAGACCCACAGTATGTTTTTAATATCTGGACACCCTCTGGGAGGCCTTTAAAATCGCTACCGGACAGCACCACGTTGATTTTTGCGGGAGCAGTAAGCGCCGCACCCAGGTTATGGTAGGAACCCTTCTCAGAGACTGCGTCGTAGGCATGATGGATTGGCCGACCGCCGGCAGCAGCCTGGATCTTCTGACGGACTGCCTCGTCCCCTTCGCGGTAATCGATGATTGTATCGCCCTTCGAGCGGTCAATCAGCGTCTCGACATACGAGGCGCCTTTTCCGGCTACCACAATGAGAGGATGAATATTGGAGAGACAAGCCAGCTTGATGGCGAAGGCGCCCACGGCCGTGGATCCACCATACACAACCAGCGGCAGCGGTTCGGTGGCAGGATGCCAAGGAAGAGGCAAGCTCAATTGCTGGTAAAGTCCGACCGCAGATGTCGTGGCCGCGAGAGGGATCGTGGCGGCCTCTGTTTTCTAGGTCAGTCGCAATTGGCAGACCCTGGAGCACTGATGGAAGAACTCATTTACCTTCGAAGCTGATTTCATCGGCCAGGTGGAAGGTCGTGTGCGCCCACGCAATTGCGTACTCAGCATAGCTACCCCCAGCCGTCATCATCTCATGGAATGCAGCGACTCTGTCGCCCTTTCGAAAGTTTAGAACGCCTGCGCCCACAGCCTCCACGTAGCCCGCAATATCATCCCCCTGGTTTTCAGCCGGCGTATCGGGGCGCCAGGTCGGCACTTTCCAGTCTTTAGGGTTGGTGCCGGAGACAACCACCTTGATCAGCACCTGACCGGGCTGTACGACGGGCGTGTCGACATCGCGAATTGCGACAGTGACCGTTTTGTCAACGACAGCTTCCTTCATAGCTACGATTTGAGATCGACAATGTTCTGGTTGCAATCGAGGTGAATGGCAGCGAAATCCCGCGTTTTTAAAACTAACTATCGCCCGGAGGCTTACGGAAAACCCCACTTTGATTTGTAAGACGGTGGGTAACTAACTTACAAGTAAGTTATTCGTGGCTACGTGTTTACAATACATTATCGGGCAACGGACTGACTTATGACAGATTTGTGCAAAGCACAAAGAAATAGCTTTCTTGGAGGAGAAGACTTGCATTAAAGCTGTTTTCAGTGTATACATTCTTTCAAAATCAATTTTATCATAATCCCTATCTCTGACACGCCTCTCATAATATGACCTGCGAACACTGACAATATCAGCCGTACTGAGTAAATATAACCTCAGATTGACGTGGAGTAGTAGAGTATAGTTGTTCCGTGAGGGATTGATTGACAGGAAATTTCTCCGATTCTACAGTACATCATAAATTGCATTACCAATGCCCAGGATCGAACTCTTTGCTCAGAGAATGTATTCAGTTGGTTCTGAGTGTTGATTCTTCTTCGTACGCTCAAGGGAAAACCTCTTGCATGAATTGCGCCAGCTGCTGAAGCAACTCCCGCCACCTTGGGTGATGAAAGAGGTCAATAGTTATATAGGAGATATTCCTAAAGTGCAAACAAAGCTCCCACTCGCGTATCCTCTGGTCGTCCGGACCAGACAGCGTCGCCATCATCTCGTATAGCCGATGAACTATCTTCCAGGCGCCAACGTGATAGCGAAACCAGGCAGTATCGTTGATCAAAATCACTTCGTCCTCGATGCACTGGCGCAGTCGCTCCAGGGCATCGACCGGACGGAGATTGGGTTCGCCACCTCGTTTCCTCATGGACGCGGCCAAGCTCGGGCACAGGCGTGATTCCTGCAAAACGCGCGAGATCTCAGCTGCGGTCCAGTTGAACATGTCGAGACTATTGAGCAAGCTCACCTGCAGGGTAAACTGCCAGACCTGCCGCATCTCACGCCCTCGATCGGCGGGAAACCCGTATACCCTGCGCAGAGCATCCTCGTATTTCCGGCGCGATCTGGGAGGCCTTCTCTCAACAAACATATCAGGATATCTCGCCATCAGCCGTTGCCCGGTGGGCCATGACCACCCAGGCGGCAGTATATCCTCCTGTTTAGCTGCGTTATACAGCTGCACAAGACTAACCAGGGCGCCAAAATCATTGGCCCATCGGATGCCCTCGTAATAGAAGCCGACCTTCCAATAGGTCAAGAGCTGTTCGCTTAACTCAGGTAGCGCGGTCAACAGCTGGCAAGCCTGAGTGAGGTCGGGGCTGGTCCAATATCGTAACTCCTCCCGAAACTTCAGCGCCCCAGTCTCGAGTTCCCGGTATATCTCGGGCATAACAGGGTGTCCCTCAAGGAGCTCAGAGATCTGTGGCACCGCAGAGTCGGCAAAGGCCTGGAGCTCAGCATATGCCTTACCATGCTCCGGTCCCAAGGCCGATCGCACTTCGATGTGTGCCCAGGCCGCGATAACCATATTGATTGAGAGTTCGAGGCTACGGTACAGCTGATTTGTTTCATACGTAAGGATGTCCCACACTGGCAGGTCTTGCGGTGCTTGTGATTTCTGCCACAGGTAAAACACCATGTGTTGCAAGAGGGCCTCCTCGACCAGCGTGCGATGCCGTTCCTCGGAACTCATATCCCCGGTCCAGTCACACTTGGGTAGCTCTGCAAGCAGAGTAGCAGCATTATCTCCAGTTACATTCCGGTGTGCGGTGAAGTCTTCAATCAACGATGGCAGGCTGGACAAGTCTGTGAGGAAGCGGTCGAATCCTTGGAAATCCTCGCCATCTGCTTCGTCTCCTTTGGCTGCCGCACGGCGGATGTCACGGATCACAAGCAGCGATCCGATCCAAGCATCAAAGTCCACGGGAATAAAGATCTCCTCCTCCCTCAGCTCTGTCATTGAGTTCATGTGTATCCCCTGAGCCACCATTCCTGCGATTGCCGCGGCCGTGACGGAAAGCCGTCCCTCGCGGTACTGCTGCCACGATTCCCGCACGAAACGCATCATATGCCACAGGTCCTGCATGACCATCTCGAGCGCAAATAGCCCGGTTGGCTTATCCGCAGCTGCCTGCTCGAGCGTGCAGATCACGTCTGCCGGCGTCTCAGGCGTAGGGGTTGTCGCCGCTGTGCTGCTGCTCGACGAAGGCTCCTCCGTCTCCGGGGCCGTCTCCTCGAGCTCCAACGCCTCGAACATGTTCCCCAGCGCTGCAGCGTCGGAGCTCGGCTGCTCCTCCTTGCGCGTGTTCCTGGGCAGGATCGGTTTGAGGATCTCCTCCATCTCTTCCAGTACACTCACAAAATGCTCATGGCTGGCGTTCGACGCGGTGTCACCGTCTTGCGCGTAGTACCGTCGCTGATATCTCCGCCGCACGATCGAACGACGCAGTTTGATCGCAATCAATGCCGGCACCTCTTGGACCTGGCCGCCGGCTACAATCCGCTTTGCGCGCTCGACCAGCTCCTTGAGCGTCAGCACGTACTCGGTAGGGCCTTGAGGGGATGGTTTGCCTTCTTTTGCGTCCTTTCGCGCCTTACCCTTGAGCCTGCCGGGGCCCTTGGGCTTGAACTCCGGGTCGGTTGTCAACAGCCAGGTCGCCACGTCTTGAGTATCCTGCTTGTACTGCAGATACTGCGTAATCTGCGTCGGTTGCTTCATTTCTGCATCTGGCAGATAGTAACCGGTTCTGCGTAGGGTTCAAGTCGTGCGGACATCTGGTGTAGTGCTGTGTTGGATGCACATATATGTGTTGCTGCGGCTTTGAACCCTCCTTCCCTCTCAAAATCCTCCGGGGATCTTCCTGAATCTTGATACTAGTCATTGTTTGGAGCATGTTATTCTTCGAGCTTTTGTGTTATACAAAGCAGAGAACAAAATACGAATCCATGGATCCGATAACAATGCTGCCTCGATTGAATTGCTGGGGATCTCCATCTTAGTGCAGCTCCAGCTCGTTCTTGACTTGACCGCTCGAACGTGCGGTGTTACTTACTTCTGGGCCTCTCTATGCCTTTGCTACAATGAAATGACATGGAGCGATTGATCTAACACCTCTTTGCAATCAGCGCTCTTTGTTCGCTTCTTGTAATTTTTTTTTCTGTACCTATCCTTGGCAAGATTTGTCTTAAACACCCCCCACTAGCGGTCCCGGCAGCGCCGGGCAATATAATATATTCTTTTCAATACTTAGAACTAGTTAAAGTTACTATTATTACTTTTTTAATTTAGAGTAATAGAATATTGAATTACTAGTCTATAGACTTAATAAACTAGAAATAACATGTATAATATTTGAGATAACTATTAGTATTAATATTACTTATTTAGTAATTTATTGTTAATACTAGCTATATACTATCTTAAAATATAGCTTTTTTTCGAATCTATTATTAACTACTATAACTATATCTTAACTTATCTCTGAGATCAAGGGGGGTTTAGCCCCGATTATCTCCGACCTCCTGCGACGTGCGCCGATGGTCTAGAAACTGCATTGGTAGATCGTATCGCTCGGCAGCCAATCAGGAAAGGTGATTCATACATGATTCACCTAGTCGTAGAACTATTCTTCCGAGTCATCATCCTCCCCGGTTTACAAGATGGAATGATCCCAAGGTGCGGACTAGATGCGTATTGTACAGTAATGGTATTAGCGCGTTACGTCAAGAGCGGGCTAGTAGGCGTAATTCATCGCCACCAAAGGGAAGGTGGCAGTGCAAGTCGTGGTAACGGTACTGTAACCGAGGGTCAGGGCAGCCTCCCGAGTTCCTGGCTCCGAATCTTGACACCAGCCCACACTCCACTGTCGGGTTGCAAGATGCCAGTGAAACAGCAGCCTTACTACCGACTCCGCACCTAACATGCCTCCCAATGGCATGACTACGACTAATACAAAGCCAAGCAAGATAACTCGGAAGCACTCAGGGTGCAAGTCATGTCGGCGGAGAGGTAAAAAGGTGCGTCTGCCGTAAATTGTGCTCCATGGACCGCCAATCTGATGGATTACCAGTGCGATGAAGCTAAACCTCACTGCCGCGCCTGTGTCCGGTTATCGCTGGAGTGCAGTTACGGGGTGAATTTGACTTTCCGACACATCGGCCAAGCTACTTCTCAGCGACATACGCAGGTGATTGTCGCGTCACCTGCGGCGGCAATTCCCGCCCCTGCCTCGAGAAGGGCTCGTAGTGAAAACGGTCCGCCGGCCAAACCCCGTCTCTTCAGTGACTTCACCGCAGCTGGAATTTCCCCTTCTCCAGACCTTGGAGATGGCCTGGAGGTCCGCTATCTGAGCCACTTCCAGGATCATGTACGCCATCTGCTGCCCGCGTTGTCGATGACGTCTGTGGAGGAGATCTTCGACGCCTCTTACCTTCGTGCTGCCGCTGTCTGCATCTCGGCCTC
Source organism: Aspergillus saccharolyticus JOP 1030-1 (assembly GCF_003184585.1). Classification (NCBI taxonomy): domain Eukaryota; kingdom Fungi; phylum Ascomycota; class Eurotiomycetes; order Eurotiales; family Aspergillaceae; genus Aspergillus; species Aspergillus saccharolyticus. The sequence goes on along the minus strand of NW_020290622.1, from coordinate 667,513 downwards.
CAGCCTTTCCATGCTCAACGCACAGATCCAGAGTCGTCACCGCGTGGGTGACCATCAAACTCCTGTGTTTAGCCCTCTGGTCGATTCCCGCCATCATCGCCAAGCACGCAATTACCATGACCGCGCACTTCAACTCTGCCGCACTGCGAGTGCAAGCGATGTTTTAAACAATGCAGCCTCGATCCTGCGGACCCTCGTTCTCCTCGCTTACTACCACCACGCCTCGACAAACCATCTCAATTTTCGTCTAGCAGTCTGGGACACCCTCCGGTTTGTGTCGCAATGCCGGGAGCACATCATGCGCTCCCCTGACGGGATCGGGGCCTTGCAGATGTGGCACCGCTTGTGTGTCTCCCATCGCCTGTCGAAGCCACCCTCGCTGCTCCTCGAGGGCGAGGGGGTCAGCTCGTTCAGCCCGAACTGCTTTCCAGATCCCACCGATCATCTGTATCTCAGCTGTGTGTTAGGGATGAGTACAGATGATCTCATTTATGATATCTTGGTCAAGACTATGGAGATACGCGCCCGGCTGATTGTATTCCGTTCGGTAGCCAGTACGTACCGGATCCAGGACTCGTCGAGAGAAATCGGTCCTGTTGCGCATAATGTGCTGAATACAATGCTTGGGAGATGCTCTGCACCGGACGAGTATGAGGAAGCACAAGAGGGCTTTGTGCGAGGTCCCCACTTGCTGGGCTTATTGACGGTTCAGAAGGAACGGCTGGAGGTGTGGAGGTCGCGTGTGAAAGAGAGCAGGCCAATCGGCAAAAGAGGTGTCGGTGCAGCGACGGAGGAAGTATCGTGTGTTGATATCTCGATTCCCTACCACTGGGCATACCCTAGCCATCGTGATGCGATGAACGCGGTCTACTGTATCCTTTGCGAGATGATGTTCGAAGAAGCCCACGGGGCGTTCATGTCTGATGGGTCTCCCACCGACCGAAACTCAGATTCTTCTACAGCTAAGCTTGACGACTTGGCGCATGGCGCATGTCAAATTATAGGCACGCTGGACTTTACGACATCGAGCACGGCGGATGTTTACACATTCAGTCTGGCAGAGTGCCTTCTTCAATTTGTCTTTCTATGGCGATCCGATACCCTGTTCGACTACATCCTCACCATTGTATGGCCGGAACTTGAAAGAAAGACCAGAGGCTTCGAGCATTCGCACTATCCCACCCATCTCGCCAAGCGCATCATCTCGCAGATCTCGGGATACTGGTCCCAAGGACGGGCGGTGACGTTGGTTATGCCAGCAGTGCCCGAAGACATCTCGAAATTGAAGCTGCTGGACATCAATCAGCCAATCGATGTGGTGGTGTGCGGACATGATGCGGATGGCACGGCATGGATAGAGAAAACCCCGCTACGATGAACTGGAGAATTGAGGGTCATCAAAACCGACGGTCGATCAATCCGATCAATGCCAAGACCATGGCTCTAAACCCCATCGGGGCAAATTTTACGCCCGTATCAGCTTTACGGTGATACAGAGCCGTCAGACCCACCCCCAGCGGCATACGAGTTCGACCCAGGGAGTATCGCCGGCTATATATTCGACTTCACAGGCCACCGTTCAGCCCTCAGTAGACACCCGTCCCCCTTCACATCATTCCAAAACCGGCGACAACAAATCCAGTCATCATGGTTCGCGCTGTCTGGACCCAGCTTCTGTCCGATACCTCGATCAAGAGGTCATCGCAGACCTTCACCATCCTAGGCGACAACGCCTACATCTACGGCGGCGAGCTGCGGCCCCGCGAACCCGTCGATTCCGCTGTGTACTCCCTCCATCTGAACTCCAGTAAGCATGCTTTCAGTCTAGGCTCGAATCTCCAAAATGTACAGTTCAGAACCCAAGACTCACCCCAACCAGCATCACCCACCACCCCCACAGACCTAAGTCAAACCTCCACCTCCACCACTGCCCCGCAACCCAGAGTCGGCTCCGCTGCGACCGCCCTCGCCAACAAACTCTACATCTTCTCCGGCCGCGGCGGCACCGCCATGGCCCCGATCGAAGAGAACGGCTCCTTCTGGGTCTTCAACTCCATCGATAGCGTCTGGACGCAGCTCACCCCATCGGATCCGGACGCGCCCTTCCCGGTAGGCCGAAGCTACCACGCCCTGACGACCAACGGCACGGACACCCTCTACCTCCACGCAGGCTGTCCGGCCACCGGCCGCCTCCGCGACCTCTGGGCGTTTGATGTGGTCACCCGCCGCTGGCGCGAGTGCGCCCCGGCCCCCGGCCCGGCCCGCGGCGGGGCGTCGATCGCCTTCGCGGAGGGGAAGCTGTACCGGATGAATGGGTTCGACGGGACGAGCGAGCAGGGCGGGGCGGTGGACGTGTATGATCCCTTCGCGGATGCGTGGAGTACGATTGCGTATGTCGCGGATGGGGTGTCGGGCCCTAGTGCTAGGAGCGTGGGGTGTTTGCTTGCGATGCGGTTGCAGGGGCGGTCGACCTTAGTGACGATGTTCGGGGAGCATGATCCCAGTAGTTTGGGGCATCAGGGGGCCGGGAAAATGCTGGGAGATGTCTGGGTTTTTGATCTCGAGGTGGGTCGGTGGGTGCTGGCTGAGGTCGAGGGGGACCAGCCGGAGCCGAGGGGGTGGTTTGCTGCGGATATTCTGGAGGCGAGCACGTTGAGTGTTGTCGTGCATGGAGGGCTGGCGGAGTCGAATGAGCGGTTGGGAGATGTGTGGCGATTGGAGTTGGAGGGGTTGGCTTAGGATGACTCGCTTCTTCACGCGATGGTGATATTGGGGAAATATGTGTTTTGGAGGATGTCTGAGGCGGTTAGAGGGGTTGCGGCTTATATTATACACAGCTGACTGGGTACCAGTAGCGATGGAGGAACTTGAAAGAAGTCCAAGAGTTTCTGACAAGACCAATGAGTTGCATGGGTTCATCTTCAAGTTTGTTTGCTTACTGTGATAACAAGTAAGTAGGGTTGTTTTAGTATTGGCAAGGGGCACAAAGAAGCAAGAGGCAGAGGCCAGAAATCTCTGGGCGTGTTACATTCACCTGAGAACCTCCTGGCGCAGACCAGTCATTGTGCCTGAGGCCGTCAACTCTACCACATCACTTCAAGTTTCTTTGCCCACTTTCGCTTCTTCTTCTCTTACTTACTTTGCTCACCTACTTCTCCACTTTCTCTCCACTCTCTGTTCCTGTCTTTCGTTCACTGGAGAAGTTGCGTCTCTTGTCATCCATCTTCGTGTCAACAAAAGGCGAACGCATTATTCTGCACACCTCTCATAGTTTGACCTTGACTACTGAGGTTGACTAGAAACATTAACATCCACACCAAAGCCTCATTCCCCACACTCTGACGACGCGTCCAAGCCTCGAGTTCCCACCTTGCCGGCCCGGTCATCTTGCAGCACTGTCTGACCACCTCAATTTCGGTTCGAAGTCACTCCTCACCTCTCAAAATGTCCACCAATTCTGGAAGGTTCGAGGATGCCAAAGCAGGGGAGCTATGTGACTTGGAACTAGAGTGTGAAGGGGTAAAGCTTACCGTGCACAAGATCGTGGTCTGGAATAGATCTGAGGTGATCAAGACTTGCCTGCAAGAGCAATTTCAAGGTAAAGCCCGCCACTCCCACTGCTTCCAACGAGGTGTCATATCTAACACTGAAGAAGGAAAGTCGCACCAACGTTGTCCAGATCCCGGATTTCTCTCTGGCTACTGTGAAGCGAATGGTGGAGTACATGTACCTCGGTGACTATACTTTGGGTAACGAGCTTAAATGGGATCTCAGGTATGTGGTTCCCAATACAAGGACTCGCAGGTTTGTATCTTGGCAAATTCTAAATGAGATGCAAGAACTCGCGGGCTTAAGAGTTGATACGAGCTCGGATTTGGCCGCCGCTCTCGCATCGGACCATTCCCCGGACCTCATCTCCATTACCGAGTCGGCTAATGATCCTACCGATTCCACGCCACTCACAACTGCGGAGACACTGCGTCCTCATCTCGAGATGAGAATGATCGCCGGCTACTACCTTATCCCGGGCCGGGGGTTTTTTGCGCTGGAAATGTCCGGGCCTTCCTTTGGCGACGTACAACAGGAGCAAGAAGCTAAGCCATGAAGTGGAATCTCAAAAGTGATTGACCTAGAATGTACATGGGGATTAATGAGCAATGGATAGTGAAAACTACGATGCAGGACCATGTTGATCCACGAGGCGGCCTGCCCTCATTGGCTAGATGATTTACAACAGTCTGCGCCTTACCTGCATTCACAGCAACTTCGTTCCCGTGCCACAGGATGATAATGACAGGCTCTCCCCGTACCGTAGATATTGATCTCGAATAGTATCTGGAATGTGATCTTCGATTTAAAGAGCAAAGACTATCATAGTTGATAGTCTACATTTTCCTATTTCTTTTCTGCTGATATGGAAATACATCTCCGCCAAAAATAAAACTATCTATATTATGTTTAAGTGACAAATCCTATATAAACATCCTTCGTGTCTGTCGAGTGGCCATAAAGCCATCCATCCATCATTATTATCATCATGAAACATCATCCGCAAAGCCATGATCATAAAGTTTCATCCAGATCCTGTACTCTATCTCCCTCTCGCTCTGTACATTAAATCATTCATCAATTTGAGCCAGGGCCAAGACGTCCCCGGAATCGTGGAACCACGTTGGGGGTGGTAGTTGGGCCAGGCCAAAACTCTTATCTCTCTCGGTGTGAGATTTCAAACAGCCACCAGTTTGTAGCTTGCGAGTCCCGACGCGTCGTCCAGGCATTGGGGGGTGGTCACATTGTACGGGGTGGAAGTACAGGTGTCATCGTTGAAGATTTGCACTGACACACAAGAAAATGTCAGGGGATGTTTCTCAGCGGGGAGACTCATCCATGGGAGCGGGACTTACCACCATAGCCCGTGACACCGCCCTCGAAGCTGACGGACTGCACAGTCACGTCGCTCCAGGTCAGGCATTGGTTGAGGGCGTCGCCGTAGATGCCCAGTTCTCCTTCGTTCAGCTCCAAGCAGCCTGGAACGCCAAACAGGCGGAGCTGGACGATGCGGGTGTTGTTGAAATCGGCGCGCCTGGTGGGGAACGCCAGGACCGTGGAGATGGTCGCTGCGAGGAGGGTCGACAAGACGAGAAAGAATTGCATGGTGATGTTCAAAGGTGGGTGGAAAGATGTGGTTGGTGTAAGGAGGAGTAGATAAGTAGGGGTAAATTGTTTAGTTTTGATAGTGGATGTTGATGCTGTGTGAAGATGGAAATGGCAGTGGGCAGGCGAGAAACGGACCCTCTTTTATAAGTAAGTGAACACAGTACATCCCCCGCAAAGTAAAAAAAAAAACAACCACCCGGGAATGGATGGATCTGGCCTGCTGATGATCCCTTCTTGGCGCGGCAATTACTTGGCGATCGAGTGGCTGCGCCTTGACGATCCCTGCCCGATGCCGTCCCGTCAGCCCACCATTATGCGGCCTTTTCCAACCTCACCGTCTTTTCCCTCTGTTGCAACAAGTTGCTGGCTGCTTCTCTTCTTGCTGTTGCTTCTACGGAGGGTCATCGTTCAGCAACCTGGTTCAGTTTGTCAAGCGTGGGGGCTGGAAGCTGAGGCTGGGCGCAATCGACGCCGCAGCGACGGCTCACTGCATGCATGCATGTCTTACACCCCGCCACCCCATCATGGTCACGCTATGTTCATAACCCCATTGTATGGACATGGGGTGCGTCTCTTGGGTGAGCCGGATGTCAGAGCACCGAAGAGGATTGTCACCAGATCCACCAGATGCGACCGAAGAAAAGCAGTCATTGCTGCCAGAGCAGCCATGACTGCAGCGGAGACACCGGATGCTGATGCACCTCCGAGACCCGTCATCATCAGAGACCTAGAATGGAAGTCCTAGGTTCTAAGAATAGACCCCGCTGCAGAGGATAGATAATAATAGGAAAACCGGTGGCAGGGCTGATGGAGCACGATGCAGATCCATCTGGATCCGGTGATCGGACATGACATCAAGGAAACGTATCGATGCTGCAGAGTCATCTGTGCGACCGACTAATTGTCCGCACCTCCACGCCTCGTTCTGGAATAGGAGTTGCCGTTGTCGTGGAGGGTGAGGGTACGCTACGTGCCAGTATCACTTCCAACCACACTGTCTCACTCGTCTCTACCAACACTCACCATTTCACTTCGTTGGTTGTGTGGCAGTCGCGACTACATATGAGACAATGTTTTTGAAATGTAAGATGAAAGCTGCGGTGGCACCAATTACTCGACTGCAGAGATATCCTGATTACGTTGAGACTGCGATCAGTTGAGATGTGATTTGGCATCACTCTAGAGTGTTGATGACAATATTCCCTCACAGTTCAGCTAATAATAACATAGTCCCACTACACCTCGTCATGTCAGCTATTCCTGTCTAGTTATCACATCCTCCCTCCGTCATGAATGCAATGCAGCTTTCACGTGACCTGCAGTAAGGTCGATAAACTCTTTCGCCTGCCAAAGATCTATACTCCGAGTAAGCGCAAGACTCGCTGACACGACAAACCACACGCGTCCAGGACTCACCTTGATCCATGTGCATGAACGGGTGAGGCACCCCCGCGAACCGCCGCATCGTGACCTCGCAGCCCCCTTCGATCAATTTCCGCGCATACGCCTCGCCTTCGTCGCGCAGGGGATCGCAGCCGGCGGTATAGAGCACCGTGCGCGGCAAGTTCGTAAAGTCCGGCGCATTCAACGCATTGGCATACCACTTGACCTCTTCCTCCTCTTTCGGGTCCTTCTTTTGCCTGTCGCTCCCCTCGCGGCCGAGGCTGCTCCATTTCAACCGATCAAACCATTTCAGCCGTGCCCAATTGAGAGTCGGAGCGAACTCCATCTCGCGCATCGAGGCGAACGGGGACTCCGCCGCGGTAGCATATTTGGAAATGTCGTCGATGACGGGGGTTCCCACCGCGACCAGACGGATGGGAATCTGGTGGTCGCGAGCGAGGTGCGCCAGGATCAGCGCGATGTTGGCACCCGCGGACACGCCGCCCAGGGAGATCCGTGTCGTGTCCAGGTTGCGGAACTTTTGATTGACCGCTGCGGGGTTGGAGGTCAAGTACTGGAGGGCAGCAAATGAATCTTGGATCCCAATGGGAAACGCGTTCTCCGGGACCAAGCGGTAGGCGATGTCGACGACGGCCACCCGCGCTTTGACGGCGATGTGCTTGCAGATGTGGGACTCGGTTTCGAGGTCTCCCAGGCCCCAGCCTGTTTCATTGTTCATCAGTATGCGGTGTGGAGATGATTTTGGGTGATAATCATCGGGAAGTCGGAGAGCAGGGGGTACATACCCCCACCGTGAAAGTCGAGATGTACCGGCCAAGGCCCCGGACAGTCAGGCTCGTACACGCGACAGGGGATCAGATCACCATTGTGACCCGGAATGGTGGTGTCGTATATCTGGGCGGGCTCAGGCGCTGGACCTGTCCCGTAAGAGTAGAGAACTGAGTATTTGGAGCGTAGGACGGCGAGATCGATCGGTCCATTGGGGGTGTTGGCAACGTGCTTATTGTACAGGTCGATGAAGACTGGGTCCAGGTATGGGAGGACAGTCGGGTGAATGGGGTTCAAAGCTTCATGAGACATGACTAGTCGGAGTGTTTCGTCCGGTCTATCTCAATTCACAAGCGTGACCCAGCTATTATAATGGAAACCGGATATAGTGGTTTAATAGTAGGTGGTGGGTGGTTCTGATAGTGACTCGTATCGGCACCACTCGGCAGTTGATATGCAGTGAATCTGTCACCCCCGCACCTGCAGCTTATCTATGCGACGGTCGGAAGGGCAGATAGCCGACCATACCCTAAGATGATACGAAGACTATACGGAGTACTTAAGCGAAGTGCTACGACAATTTCGCTGTTGGCGGGGAGGTCTGCTAGGCTTCTTTGATTTCCAGGAGCTCACAATCTCATTACATACGAATGGAGCCGGTTCTCATTGTTGGAGCTGGTATCGTCGGCCTAACCCTAGGCCAGGCCTTGCACAAGGTACGATCGTGATGTGTGCACCATGAATCAACGCACCGATCCATTCGGGCTGATTCTGTTTCTATAGCTGAGCATACCTTTCCGCATTTTCGAGCGCGACGCAACGCCAGCTGCCCGCGGTCAAGGCTGGGCCATCACTTTACACTGGGCGCTGGAGTATATCCATCACATCCTCCCCGAGGAGACCCTGCGAGCCATCGAGGCCGTGCAAGTCGACCCCGAAGTCGCCAAACATGACAACGGCAACTTCCTTTTCATCAACCTTGCCACCGGCGAACCCAGGTTCAAAATCCCGCCTAGCATCCGCTGGCGCGTCAATCGCGAGAAGATGCGCCAGGCGCTGCTCCGCGGCATCGAAGAGCACGTGCAATGGAAGTCGCACGCGGTGAGCGTGGAAGTCGACAACAGACCCAACCCTTCCCCTTCTCTTGTGCTCGCAGACGGCACTCGGGTGCGAGGAAAGATAGTCATCGGGGCGGAGGGAAGTCGGTCGATGGTGCGGCGAGTGCTGCGGCCAGATGCGCACAGCAACCGGATCCTACCGATTCGCTTCACGGGTGTAGCGGTCGATCTCTCCCCCGAGGAGATCCGCCCGCTGCGAGCACTGGATCCGTTACTCTTCCAGGGCTGCCATCCCCGCTCGGGGGCGTTCTTCTGGTTCTCGTTGCTCGAGACCCCCTGGACCAATGGAACGGCAGGGTCTTCTGACGAGCATTATCGGGCGCAGATTTGCATGTCGTGGCCGGTTAAGGGGGCAGATGACGAAGTTGGTGCCACGGATGCTGCGCGTTTGGCGAATATGAAGCGACGCGCGGTCGGTTTCGTCTCCTGTCTGCGCTCGGTCGTGGAGGGTATTCCGGAGACCACCCCCGTGTCGGAGATCAAATTGGCGGACTGGGAGTGTTTGGAGTGGGACAACCATCGCGGCCAGATCACTCTCGCCGGGGATGCTGCTCATGCGATGACGATGTGTAAGTTTGCTAGAGGGAAATGATGATGATGATGATGATTAGTACTGCTGCTGACAAGATGCAGACCGGGGAGAAGCAGCGAATCATGGGCTACTCGATGCATTAAGGCTTGTGCAAGCCCTCCAGTTGGTCTATACGGGCGGCAGAGGGCTCAAGGAGGCAATCGAGGAGTATGAGGCAGAGATGCGATTACGCACCAGACGTGCGGTGCTGCTGAGTCGACAAGCCTGTTTCGAAGCCCACGCGTGGGATCAGCTTCATGAACACTCGGCCATTTTGACTAAGAGAGCGATCACTGCAGAAACGGGGCTTGAGACCAATATGCAAATAAGTCGAATCTAGCAAAGTCATATCCATAGGGTGTTCTCAACTAGGTTCTCAGGGCCCAACTTAGGGCTTCAGTACTCTGTCGGGAGAGGGGATCGAGCCAATGTACCATTTTCAGATTATTTGCTACAATAGGCTTCTCAATTGGGTGCAGGCCTATGAATAATGGAACGTCTTAGGTGGACTAGATTCCCTTTTGGACTAGGAAGTACTAGAATATAACATCATACACCATATCCAGGGTTTCTGTCTAGATCATCCTTGTCTGGCTATCTGTCCTCTGATCATATAACCGAGGCACCAGCACGATGCATGCCCCCCGCACGCCGATCACCCAGTGCCAGTTAGTGCGAGTTTTCATTCGCAATCTTATCGATGCTCATGTACCCCGCAAAATCTACGCTCGTGCCCTCTCCATCGCGATAGTGATCCAATCGCCGGTTGTCTGGGCTTATCAGACCCCCTCTCCGTCGGCTTTGGGAGCTGATAACCACCTGGTATTTCCCCTTTCTTCCTACTCTCCCGTCGCTTGAGTTCGTCGATTGAGTACACCATAATCCATTGCCACTATGGTATCCTCTACCTCCGTCTGCGCTCGATGTGCAGTCATCGTAAGTGCTGTGGGTTGGGTCGTGAGATGGCGCAGGCTGATAAGCGACAGAAACAGCGCTGTGATGGCCAGTCACCTTGCTCTCGTTGTTCCCGTATGGCGGTGTTCCTGGCGAATATGCAGCATGCTGACCCCTAAGGCTTGGGACATATCTGTGAGCCCCAGCAACCAGGACGACCTGCAGCAGAAGCCCAATCGCTGGCTCGCCGCAGACCCAGGGCCTCGAGATCACGGGGCGGGTGTCTCTCCTGCAAGGCCCGGTACTGATCCATCACAATCCGACCAGATAGGACAATCACTAACAGTTTGCAGCAAGAAAAAGTGCGACGAGATCCGGCCCCGATGTAGTGACTGCCGTCGTCTAAGCATACAATGTGAATGGAATCCCCCAGCGGGGTCTGCTGCCAGCCGCACGATTGCTCCACCACCGTCGCCTACACAATCATCATCGGAACCCGCCGATAGCCTCACTCTGGAGTTTGTTGTCTCGGACTGTCTTCCGCAGCCCGATCCGAGTTTTTCTTCCGAATCCTTTCTGGCAACTCTCTTTGATGATCCGACGCTTGCCATCGCCTCTCCATCCCTGCTTGACGCTGACTGGCTCCCTGGACCGGTGAAGCCACCCGCCGGTTATCTCAATCCACACCTTCACCACGACGAGGATCGGTCGCTTTTCAATCACTTTGTGCATGTCGTGGCACGAGCCTTGTCGCGTTCGACCGCTGGTCGCGAGCGGAACCCATTCCTCGCCATCCTGCTGCCAATGGCTGCTGCGTCAGAAACTATGACCAGTGTGGTCCTAGGACTGAGCGGCTGCCACTGGCGACGCGTCTATCCCGGAATCTGGCGTAGGGCATTGGCGCATCAGGGCAAAGGTAAGTTATAGTAGGATTAACCTGGGTGATTGTCCCACATCAACCCAAAATAGGCACAGAAACATGCTGATTTCCCTTCCCTCCTCCGAGTATAGCCTTGACCCAAGTGAGTGGTCGCATGGCCCAGCAGCGCGGCCGCCCATTCTCGCTCGAGACGTGTGCCACCATCCTCCTCCTCTGTCTGGCCGAGTTACTGGACGGCACCTCGCGCGCCTGGACATGGCATCTCAAAGCAGCGTCCAGCCTCGTGACGTCTGAGTCCATGTCCCTGCTACAGTCGACCCCGGAAGGGTCATTCTGCATGCACCTTTTCCACTACCTGGATGCCATGTCGACCGTCTCGCGCTGCCGACCGTCACTGTTGCGTGCCGGAGAGCGCCTGGCAGATGTGACGGGGGCGCATCCCCGTTCCCTCTCGCAGTCCCTCCGCGGGGGCGCTTTCTCCACTGACTCCGTGTCCGGCATCCCCGGTCCTCTGCTCGAACATCTCGGCCGCATTAATCTGCTTGCTGCTCATCGCAGTCACCGTGTCGACGAACTCTCGGAGATAGGATTCCAGACTGCGGCCGCGCACGTGCGCTCGCAGCTGGACGCCTGGCGTGTGCAGGATGACACCTACAGCGACGTGACACTCGATCCAGGCCCCGGTACAAGCAGCCCAGACGCAGACCGCGCCGTCACCGCGTTCGAGTGGGCGGTCCGCCTCCGATTGCATCAGATCGTCAACGGATACAGTCCGTACCACGCAGCGGTCGAGGAGGCTCTCTCCCACATCCTGCCGGCGGTGATGGCGGTCCCCTATGGCAGTCCGGTGGAAGGAACCCTGCTCTTCCCGTTGGTCATGGCCGGGGCGTGTAGTCTAGATCTGGAGCGACGCATGGTGGTTAAGGAGCGTCTGATGGTGATGGAGAGTACGCTGGGGTTTGGGCATATTCCGCAGGCGAGGCAGCTGCTGGAGACGGTCTGGGCTGGGGAAGGGGATGAGGATTGGAATTGGGCGCGGGTTCGCTATAATTTGTTTCCCGGGATGGTGTTTGTGTAGATCATCTTATTATCACTACTTGTTATCGAGAGCTTCGTTGTTCGTCATTCCCTCGCAAGCCTTCCTCGCGTAACTCACTACACAGGGTGTCTCCTTCCAAACTACAAGGAACAAATCCAATCCAATCCATACAAAGCCCTGACCCCTTACACCTATTGTCTCAAGCGAGCAAGATCCTCCCGCATATTATACCCACAAACCTCTTCAATCGTCAACTTCCCATTCCGCTCCACAGCCCCGGAACTGCTCCTCCCACTACTCCACCCAATCCGCTCATTCAAATCCTCTCTCGCGCGGAAACTCGCCTCCTGCACGCGCGTCGCCCGGGGCTTCCGGAGTCGCTCATACAACCTCAACCCCTCTGCCACGCTATACTCCTCCGCAAAGGCGCGGTGGAAGATCAGTCCCAGCGCCCCCGCATCCTCAAACGCCATGCACGAGCCCTGCGACTGGTCAGGCATCATCGGGTGGGCGGCGTCACCCAGGAGGCAGACTTTCCCGCGGGTCCAATAGGGGTAGGGTTCGTGTTTATACACTTTTAGCAGTTAGCACAGCCCCCATAATACCCTTCTCCCAAGTCCACATAGCAATAGCAAACCCCCGCGCTTTCTATGAAAGCTTTGCTGGGGCTGCAGGGGAGCTGAGCAGCTGGGGGAAAAAAAGCCACCTACACCGCCACATCTTAATATCCTCCGCATGGCGCATCAACAACCTCATCCGCGCATCCAGCCGCGGGAAGGTTGCGAGGAGCTGCGCCGGTGATGCTTCAATATTCCACCCGTCCTCGCGCAGGTCGTTGTACTCGGCCGGGTAGAAGCAGTAGCAGCTCACCACCTCGCCGTTGCTGCACGGGGAGAGCACGATCTTGTCGATCCCGAAACCGCCCCAGTACTCGATCGCTTCATTGGAGATGAAGTCTTCCAGTCCTAGGCTGCGGAGCTTGTCGGCGTGGATGATGCAGCGGTAGCAGCAGGAGGTGGAGGGGGTGAAGGTCGGGGTTATGCCGATCTGGGGGCGGGATTGGGACTGCAGGATTTTTCCGTCAGAATTGATCGTCTTGGTGTTTCTGAGAGGGTGGAAGATCAAGCCTATGAAACACTGGGAGGGGGCGTACACGGATGCCATCGGCGGCGATTATCAGGTCCGCGGTGGTCGATTCCCCGTTGTCGAAGGTGATGGTCCCGGCCTCTGCGTCGAGAGAGACAGCCCGGTGGTTGACTTTGAGGGTGCAAGGGAGGCCAGCGCCGGGCCCTTCGAATGCGGATTTGAGGAGTTGTTGGTGGATGTCGATGCGGTGGAAGTTGTTGTACTCCTGGAGATAGTAAATTAGTTAAGTACTTTGGAAATCACCAAGGGCACAGCGAGCGACCGTCGAATCCTCACCGTTCCAAATTTGGCCTTGTAGTCACCCAGACCATACTCATGCTTGACCTCGCCGGTCTCCCAGTCGTGCATAATCAGCTTCTTCAGAATAACCTGCGAGTTGTGAGTTTTGTGGCATGGCACGATTTGTTGGCTTCGCCGGAACGCACCGGTTTCGCCGCTGGCACGTCCACCCCCCATTCCTCCAGGAAGCGCGACCCATTCGATGCGGCGCTCAGCGACGCCCCAACTTCGCCGGCGAAGTCATACCGTTCGTACACGGTGATCCGATGGCCTTGACGCCGCAGAGCGACGGCCGCGCTGAGGCCACCGAGTCCGGCGCCGATGATGGCAATGTCCAGAGGGGAGTCTGTGCGTGCAGGCATACTAGTATGATGTGTTCTTCAATGATGATGATAATTCAAAAAGTGAAGACAAGGAGAGGGGACTCCCTTTCATCCTTAAAAACATCCTTCAATATATGATGCGCCACAGGATCAGCCCTGAGTTCTATCGCAAGCAGCCGACGGGGTGGAACTGCGGTCGTCGGATCGTATCGTATCTAAGCGACGGCTGCATAAGTTACCTTAGTTACTAGGACTAAGGTACTATACACTCCCCTCCCGTCTTATCGCCGCCCCCGAATCACTGCGACATACAGTAGATCAATACGCTGCACATCGCATCCCTGCTTTTAAAAGCTCGCATCATCATCCCATCAGATGAATCGGCTATCCTGCCGCCCAAACCACTCAGCATGAGCGACACGAACGAGACGAAAGCGGAAAAGGAAAAGTTGGCCGCCGTCGACTACGGGCTTGGGCAGCTTCAGGATGATTCCGCGTTGATGCGGCGGGTGGACTGGCGCATCTTGCCTATCATGTTCTTGTCTTACTTTTTGCAGTTTCTGGATAAGGTGGCATTGAATGTAAGTGACATTGCTAATTAAGGGTCGAGTGCAATGCTAACGGCACATTCGTTAGTATGCCAATGTGATGGGAATGCAAGAGGATCTGGGGATGAAAGGCAATGACTTTTCGTGGCTGGCCACCGCCTTCTTCATCGCTTATGCGGTGGCTGAGATTCCTCAGGGTATGACAAAAGAGAGAAAGATAACAGAGGAAGGAAAGAAGGTTGGATCAGTTGCAATGCTAACCAAAGCAGGGATTCTACTGCAACGATACCCTGTTACCAAAGTCCTCGGGGCCAATATCTTCTGTTGGGGGATTCTCCTCTGCTGCTCTGCGGCTGCAAAGAACTTCGCGGGCATGATCTCCCTGCGCATCATCTTAGGCGCCCTGGAGGCTGTCATTGGTTTGCACCTCTCTTCCGTCTCTTCTCCTATCCTGAGTGTGTGCCAGCTAATCGCATGCAGCCCCTGCCCTGACGATCTATACCAGCATGTGGTATACTCGCGCCGAATCCGTCCCTCGCTACGGCCTCTGGTACTGTGGCCTGGGCACCGGCCAGATCGTCGGAGGCTTGATCTCGTTTCTAGTCCAGCAATATGCTCCGACCTCACCCCACTCCTTCCACGGCTGGCGGATCATGTTCATCGTGATCGGAGCAGTGAACATCCTCGTGTCACTCTTAGTCGTCGTCGTTCTTCCTCCCACTCCACGCAAAGCCCCATTTCTTCGCGAGTTCGACAAGGAGCGTATTGAGCAGCGGCTGCAGCAAGATCACGTCGGACGAGCTGCGAGGGAAGAGGGCTACCGAACGTCTGTACTGGAGGTAGCCATGGACCTTCAGACGTGGCTGTTGGTCCTGCTGACCATCCTGATCACGATCCCCAGCGGCGTCATCACGACCTTTTCGGCGATTCTGATCAAGGGGTTCGGCTATGGAACCAAGGAGAGCGCGCTGCTGAACATGCCGTGCGGAGCGGTCAGTATCCTTGCGACCATCGGCTCGGCCATGGCGATTGTCAAGGGGGTTCCCCGCTGGGTGGCGATCAATTTGCTGCTGCTGCCCACCTTGCTGGGAGCCTGCCTGATGTCGTTCTTGCCCGCATCCAATCAGCCTGGCTGCCTGGTGGGGATTTATCTCGTGAACACGGTGTGTCTGTCCAAGCTGAATATAGCTGCTGCATTGGGATCCTGACTGGAATAGACGGTGGCCCCGCTGGCGTTGATCTTTGCATGGACGGGCGCAAACTACAAAGGACACACAAGGAAGGTGAGCATGATTCATGTCTCACTCAGCGTCATCATATGCTGAGGCAGTATAAACAGGTCGCCGGAAGTACACTGATCTCGGCCGCATTCAGCATCGCTAACATCATTGGACCACAGACGTTCCAGTCGCGCAATGCGCCGGGGTGGGTTTTCTCTTCTGATTCTGCTCGTGTTCCCTACCCGCTTGGACGGTCCATAACTCATTGCTCTTCCAGATATCTTCCCGCCAAGATTACCATCGTAGCTGTGAACGCAGGGGCCATTCTGATTTCTACCTCGCTGCGAGTGGTATATGGGCGACGGAACGCCCGGGCCAACCGAATGGGTCGAGCGGCAGGCAGCGGGAGGGAGCGACGGCAGGAGGAAGATGGGGGAGAGTTGGACTTTCGTTACGTGTATTGACTTAGTCGAAGATCTTACACTTGCAGTCGAACCGCACGTCGTAAACCACCACAGCGGAGGGAGGGTGGCGAGGCTGAGATCTATCTATGCGACGGCTCCACATCACCTCCGCAACCCGGGTTATCGTCAAGGCTTGACAAGACTAAGAAGAAACTACTAGTATACGGTATATCAAGTAGCCCTCACATCCAACTCTCAGAGCTCAAAATAAACATCCAGCAATAAACTGCTTTAGACGATAGACCTCGACCAAGAAACGATGCTCATCCTCCTCACCGGCGCCAACGGCTTCATCGCCGCCCACTGCATCTTCGCCCTCGTGCACGCCGGCCACACCGTGCGCGGAACCGTCCGCACTCCCCAAAAGGCGACCGCCACGCGCGCCGCCCTCCAAGCAGCAGGCCTTCCGCAGCACCAGCTCGACCACAACCTGGAGATTGTGATCGTGCCCGACCTGACCAACCCCACCCACTTCACCCCCGCTATCATGGCCGGCTGTGAGGCAGTCCTCCATCTCGCCTCGGCATTCACCTACGAGGCGCAACCCGGCCAGTTCGAGGAGAAGCTCCTCCGGCCCGCGGTCCAGGGCACAACAGTCCTCTGCGAGGCGGCGCATCAGACCAAAACAGTGCGGCGGGTGGTGATTGTCTCCTCGTTTGCGGCCGTGTATGACGCAGCGAAGGGGCCGCAACCAGGGAAGGTGTATACGGATGCGGATTGGAGTCCCTTGGGGTTTGAGGAGGGGAGGGATACGAGGGATGTGGTATGTTTCTTTCCTCTCTTCACGTCATGGGTTCAGAGGCTGGGCGGGTTATCTGGTCTGATGCTAAGCACTCCTGTCTGGGTGGGTGTGTGTGTAGGCAGTCGCATATCGAGCCTCGAAAGTGCTGGCTGAAAAGGCCGCTTGGGAGTTTGTGGCCATCCATTCGGCGGACTTCCAGCTTGTCACTCTCTGTCCGGGCATGGTCTTTGGGAGGATGATCCACCCGATTGAGTCTCTGGACGAGTTAAATGCGAGCAACAGGATTGTGTGGGGAGTGGTGAAGGGGGGGACGGAGATTCCTCCTACGAAGGCGCCTGGTGAGTCATTTCATGCGAGGAGTTGCTCATGACGTGCATAGGCTTGAGACTTCCTACTACCGCTGCGAATTGCTGAAGGGCTAATTTGGTCAATCCATCCCATAGTTTGGGTGGACGTTGAAGATCTCGCCGATGCGTGCCTCCGCGCCTTGACACTGGATTCGCCCTGTTTGGCAACACATCAGCGGTTCCTGGTCACCCAAGGAGCGTATGACACGCAGGAAATCGCGGATATTGTGCGAGAACTCGTTCCACAATCGAGATCACGCATCGCGATCGGTACACCCGGCAAGAGGATCCGCGATTCGCATTATGGTTGTGACGCGAGGAAGATCCAGCAGGTGCTGGGGGTGCGGTTCAGGGGGTTGCGGGAGTCAATTATACCCTTGGTCGAGCAGTTATATGCGATGGAGAAAGATTGCTGATTTGATTTCCTGGCCTTGTCTTGTCTATTGCTCTATGAATCACATTCGGTATGCTTCGGACTTCGTGAAGACATACGTGGTAGCCCAATAACACCTGCTATGGCAGTTCCTTTCGCTTGTCTTAAGCCAACTGCAAATCTCCCATCGTACGTTTCAAAATTCAGCAATCATCTGCATTGTATGCTGTGTTGTACCCGTCCATACGAGGATGAGTCCCCCATACTTGATTACGACAACTTTTCAAGACCAGGGCAAACAAACACTGGAGTGGACCTTCGCACCACACCGGTCTACATTATCACCTCAACACAGAGCTTGTGATATGATGTATGCTGATCCCTGCAAGAGTCGGTGTCACTTTGATGCTATACATTCTGTTATTCAGACCAAATGAACCTTTCACGCGGTAGTGGAGAACTTCACCACCAACTCCCGCAGCTCTTCCTCTGTCAACCTCTTCAGCCCCAGCAACTCATTAGCGAGATTCTGCTCTTCAAATAAACTCCCAAACCCCTCCCCAAACAGTGCCCGACGGATCAAGTTGACCGCCACAATCCCCCGATTCGGTTCCGGCTTGCTCAACTCCGCCCGCCCAATCCGCTCCAGCTCCTCCGTGGCAACCACCTTCGTCTCCAACTTCTTCCCCGACAGCTCAATCAGCTGCTTCTGCGTGACATCCGCCTCACTGATATACAGCGCCGCATTCTTCGTCGCCTCCAGATTCCTCACAATTCCAACCACCGCCCTCCCGATCCCCTGCAAAGTTGTGCTACTCACCCTCCGATCCCCGCCACCATACAACTCCGCCACCGGCCCCGCGAGATTCACCAGAAACCCCGTGCGGAGGCCAAAGTCCAGGAACGGCCCCGTGAACAGCAGACTGTAGCTAAGGGGCGAGCTCTGCGCCACCTGCTCGAGGTACTGGCGGGAGGCCACCTTGTTGGCAAAAACAGGGAGCTCGGCGGAGCGCGGGTTGAGAGTGTCGGTCCCGAACTCCGAGGGGATGAAGCGCGTGACCCCGGCGGCGATGGCGGCGTCGATCAACCGGATGGTGGACTCGCTGGGGACGATAGCGCGCGCGTCCACCACCACGTCCTGGCCCTGCAGTGCGGACTGCAGCGATTCGGGCGAGTCGTAGTCGACGGCGCTGACTTTGACTCGCTCGTCGAAGGTCTTGTTGCTGTCCTGGCGGGTGAGAGCGGTGACTTCCAGGCCGGCGGCCAGGAGCTCCTGGACGATGCTGGGGCCGAGGTTGCCGCTTGCCTGGTTGGTGGCTGGAGTTAGTTTCACGGTTTGATTTAGAGGACGTGTCATGGACGTACGCCGGCGATGGCTACTTTGGGGGAGGCCATAATGCGTTCTGGACGGGATACTGATGGAGCTGTGATGGTTGAAGGTGCTGGTAAGGCATGTGCTGTTGGTGAGGGGTTGGTACTGGTTTATGTATGCCCGTGTGGGTGCATACAAGGGTATCACGACAGATGGCGTTACCCCGCATCTGATGGCGTGATGATTTGACAAGCTGCGGGCTTCGTAAGCAGTCCCCTTCAAAAGGTGCAATGACCGTAAACAACAATGTTGCCATCTGAAGATGTAAGCAGTTGATGGAATTAGCAATGCTGAGGATCTCCAGCGGTACCGTTCCGCAGTGTATTAACCTACGGTAGCCTTGCTGCTAGAGACGGGCGGATATACTACCACCTTGACGAATCTTACGACCCGTCGAGGATTGCTCCGATGTTCAAGACAGACCGCAGTAGATCCTAGTGCCAGTCGATGTGATATAATGTCGATATCATTGCAAGCTTTCTCACATGCATGCGAGTTGCTAACAGGGTGAGTATGCATAATAGCACTTGATGCGATCAATGAGGCGACCCTTGTGGCGTATGTGGCTAGAGAGCCATGGTGCTAAAATTAGGTGTGGCGGTGCCGCCAGATCACCCCTTGCCAAGCGATCGGGATGGAGCCAAAGGTCTCGATGAATGAGCAATAGTCTGCCCCCTGACACCAATGACAGACAACCATGACTCAAAAGTCTCCACTTCATTTCCCGCCGATCCTCGCGCGATCGTCCTGGCGGTGATCATCGCAAGGCCTTCTAGAAGATGATCCCATCGGACTCATTTACGCTATACCTGCAGCAACTACCACCTTCACAGCCACGTACCGTGAATGTGAGTGGCGGCAGCAGTCATGATCAAGTGGAACGACAATAGACTCTGTAACGTCGTGCTGCAGCTTATTCTCCCCCGCAGTTGCCCATCTGCTCTGCTATGCAGCCTGGTGGAAGCGAGGCGATGGACTACCCCTTAGCCCCACTTGATTGGCATCGTACAGCCACTGATGAGGCAACCATGCCACTTCGCATCTTGGCCGACGTCCCACCTGGGGCTGGGCTTAGTGGGCGGTGATGAAGGAAAGAGCTACCAGCTGCACACATATAAACAACAACCCCACCTCCACCCACTTCCTCTCTCTCCCCTTTTCCCAAAACACTCTCCCCATCCTCACCAAGTCTTCGTCCACTCTCATCAATCCTACCCACCATGTCTTTCCACAACTCCTGCCGGGACATCCACCTCGCCTTCGAAAATGATAGCACCATGCTCTGCTGTGTCGCCCGTGACTGTCAGGGCGCGATCCACCACCGCAAGATCTGTCTCGACGTGCACATCGGCAACACCGACGGTAAATTCCTTTCCTTTGAGCCTGCCAGGGGAACTACTCGCTAATGAAGGGTATCCTCACCGGTCAGGCTGGTTCATCTGGGGCGGCGAGAACTTCACCGAGTCGGCCCACGATATTCGTCTCGAGCACACCGACCGCGGCCCCAAGCTGACCGCCCAGCTGCGCATGGCCAACGGTGGCTACCGCGAACGTCAGGGCATCTTCCTGGCGGACAAGATCGCCAACGAGGATGGACACTTGAGATTCTTGGTGAGTTTTGATGTGCCGTCTCGATCGCTGCCGTCAATGTAACCGAACACTAATAATGAATATTCCTTGTGACAGGGCCCTTGAGCTGTGCACACCATTTGAACACGATCGGATATTTGCATAGGGATATGGTTTTTTCGTTTAATTGCATGGGGACTGTCTGAGCTGAGCGCATAGCCGTGGAACCAATTCATTTAAATCTCTTCAAGCTCAACGATTGGTCTTACTCTGGTAGTACCAGGCCACGCTCATGGTTGTGATCCACTGGTCCTGTAGTATCAATAACACACTTTCTGCTTGAAAGAGAAACCTTTCTCAGCTTCTGCCATGCATGGTTCTACCTGCCAGTAGCTCTTACAACGATGGATGCCGGAGAGAAACCATCCCCACGTTGCATTGAGGGTTGCTTCCCCCTCAGCGTTCCCAACGACACAGATCAGTCCAGTCCCCCGACCAAACGGCTGTATTCTCCCGTCCCCATCCACCCTCCCAAGCATGAACGGATGAAGTCTCTACGAGCGACGGAGACATCGCTCACCCGGCAACATACGGATTTCTACGCAGTAGGCAGGCCTCTTATCAAAGGAATATGTATTTCAATCAGAAGCAAAAGAAGAAGAAGAAGAAGAAGAAGAAGCGAAAGCACCTCGACAAGACAACCCCCCGAACCAGCAGCTAGCCTCGCAATATCCTCCAAGCAGAATAAACACTCCAATGACCGCAACAAGAAACACATTCCCACATACCCCCACACCGCTGAATCCAACATCCATCCCCCCACTCACTCACTCACTCATCCATAGAACCTAAATCTACTGACCACCGGGACCCCCCGAACTCTGCCCCCCCGGCGCACTCCCACTCCCAGAACTACCGCTACCACCACCGGAACCACCACCGGAAGACTCATTCTCAAACCCGCCATCAGCAGTATAATAAGCGGCCGGAGTAATACTGCTCGACTCATCGGAGTCAATCGCCAAGGAGATCCAGCCGAACACGCCATCACTGATCGAGTCGCCGAGCAGCACGTACTCGACAAACGGGTCGATGGTGTCCGCCTCCTCGGACAGGATCGAGTCGTTGGCGTTGGTGGTCAGCTCCTGGGTGTTGGTGCTGTAGGGGCTGGTGGCCTCGACCTCGGAGATCAGGTCCTGGTCAAAGAAGAGCTGGCCGACGTGGTTGGCGGTGGTGCTGTCGAGGCCGGTGAGGGTGTCGTTGCTGTTGGTGCTGGTGGCGTTGGGGTTGTGGCTTAGGACTAGGGTCTCGTTAGTTTTGCCTTGGGAGGGTTTTTTTGGCCGGGGCGGGTGGGGGGGGTTGGGGGGGGCGCCCGCACGCACCGTGGATGTGAGTCGCACGACTGGTGTAGTGGCCTGGGAAGATAGTCTCGAACTGCACCACGCCCGAGTCGTCGGTTTGCTGGATACCACGCAGGAAGGTCGCGTCGAGGTTGGCGGCATCGTTGGAGTTGCCGTTGCCGCTGGCTTGGATGCCGGAGTAGACGCCCTGTTTGCGTCGGTTAGTGTCTGGACGGTTGAGTGGAGCCCAGGGACGGGGGCTTACCGTCGCGTTGCAGTGCCAGAAGTCAATGTAGATATCCGGGACGGGGTCGCAGGTGGTGCTGTCCACCAGCTGGATGTCTAGGTACAACGGGACGCCCTCCTGGGAGTCGGTGATGTCGCTACGGATCAATTCACCGGTCACGTCTGTGTCTGGTTAGTCTGACAGCGTCACAGTCGAGAAAACAGGGGACAAACAATAAGGACCCTGGGTGACATCCGGGCCGAGAACGCAGCTGGCGTTGGAGGCAAACAGGGTATCGTAATCCTGGGTGTTCTCGTTCACGTCCAGCGAGGAGAGGTGGGAGGTGTTAAGGATGGTGGTCAGGTCGCGGGTCTTGAGCAGAGGAGCGCCTGCAATGACTGTCAGCATGCTTGCCTTACTTTTGCCTCGGGTGACTATCATGCGTACGGGTGGACAGCCCCTTGCGACGACGCAGAGAGTCCAACGTCGCCTGGCGACGGGCGATGTTGCTGCTCTCATGGCCCCGGGCCTTGAGCTTGCTGGCACACTGGCTCAAACCGCGAGCGTGCATGGGGGCACGCTTCAAGAAAGCCGCTCGCTCAGCGGCTTCAGCGCGCACATCATGGCCAGGGTGAGCACACACCATGCCGGCTAGACCAGCTAGACCGGCAACCACAGTAGCGGTGACGCGAACCATGTTGTCGAGGATGCAGTTCTGAAGAGGAGAGCGTGGAGGATAGAGGGAGTGTGTTGTTTTTCTTCTTCATCACACCGCGGATTATCCCAAGCTTTTATATCCTCTGTCGTCCGCTTCACAACCTCGGAACAACACAGAGAGTGCCTCTTCCCTTGGCAGCTGGCGCAAGCCACTGGGGCCCTCCCTGTCTGGAACTTTCGATGATGTGATAGTGCTTGACATGGAGCCAGCACACCTACGCACGCACAGTGAGAGCGAGCTAGCCTGTAGCTCGCTCCATCTCCTCCCAACATTGGCAGTTGGTGCAGTCCAGGTTCTATTCGACCCACCGGCGAGCGACCTCCGCCAAGACAATCCTCACGCTTGAACCGTGCTTAGAGGAGCTCAGAAATTCCATGCGATTGTTTCCTCTCGCCTCCAATATCTCGGAACTATCGCAGAGGAAGGGCCAGACCCGTCATCCATCGGGGTAGGATCATCGGGCGCTGAAGACGCGGCCGGGATCCACTCCTCCTGCGGCGACGGCATCACAAATCCTGACCCTCTCACGGGGTGAAGGGTCCGTTCCTGAAAGCTGCGGTGCTTACGATTGGGGGGATGAAGATTGGTCGAGGAGGGTTGTAGGGGGCCTCAGCCACATGTCTCATCGATTGGATGGGTAGATTGAGATAGATGGACCCTGACCTCCATCTGGAAATTTCCGGTGGATGAATGAGGGCTCTATACAAGTTAGCAGTAGACTCTAGGCACCAGAGCACGCAAACATGAATAGCAAAGTTCTTCCAACCCAACATTGATAATGCCCAGCAGACCAAATCTATCAACAACAATCATCAATATCATCTTAACCTCGAAAACCAATCCTCCGCACAAGTGCACCTCACTTCCCCCCTACCTCCAGCCCTGCAAAAACACCAAAATAAGCATAACCATAGGGTTTGAAACACACCCAACCACCAGCTCCCAACCAACAAGCCCCACCCAGCTTACGCCATCGCCTGCACCCCCGGTCCCCCAGGGTTGATGTCTTGACACCCTAGCGCTCTTGGCAACTGGCAAACCGGGCGGATTCCCGGCCCGCCAAGCCCGCAGCCCGTCGGACCGCTGAATAATTCCTGTAATTCCCCGTGCCTGATTTGTGGAATATCCTCGGTTTACTGCCCCTCCCAACAGATCTACACTACACAGGGAATAGTGTACGTACCACTGCACCCACGAGACGTACGTGCTATGTGTATCGATAGTGGTTGCTTGGCAGGGCGGAGGAGTCGCACGCGCCCCAACGAATAAGGGCAGGGGATGCCACTCCCAAGGTCTCCGGATGATTATCACCTCCGTAATGAGGGTTATGAGTAAGCGGCAAGTCTGTTTCGAGTGTTGATGGAGATGCAGGGATCTTAGATGATAGTGTATACGAGTGCGGTATGGATTCAGTATGCGCACGCCACTATGCTTGATGCTTGCCAGTACCCTAGGTAGCCCGCAATCGAGTTCTCTTCGGGAGATGGTAGAGTTGCCATTGCCGGGTGTCTTGAATAGAGTACGGGCGACTCCGTACTGCGTTCTATGGCTATGTTGAACCGGGATAGGAGCATCACTCCGATGCGGTTGAGACTTTCGCCATGGTTTGCCATGACTTAGTGTATCCATGTTCTTTACAGTTGATGCATCATGCTGAATGGACGTGCTTCCACTCACGGGTCAATCCTAGCCGAGGTACAGTGAGTATTCGTGCCTAACTTACCCTTCCTGGCCAGTGAAGTAACAATTCTCTGATGTCAAGGTGCAGCTACAGTGAAATAGTTCTCTTCCGGTTCACAGTATGATTTTACAAACTTCACTATGTATGTATATAGTACTTGGAGTATGTCGGTAGAATTTGAACTTGAGAAGAGGAATCTACTCTAGATATCGTATATAAGCTGATTTGATTATGAAATATAGATCTATTCTTTAGATAAAAGATATACTAGTACTATCTCTTTTCTGCTATACTGAGTATCTTTTACAAATTACAGTCAAACGTGCTTAGGATTCGTTCGCTGCTTCCACCAGTGTATGGCGGAGAATTGCAGGTTATTTAGCCTGGATCGATGGAAGGTGCGTAAAAGGGAACAAGAAACAGCGATAGCAGAAACACTCGACTAGAAACACCCCCGTACTAGATGTACGGCATCTGCAGGAAAGCCGTTGCCGTTATCAGCTAAACACCTCACAACGCGCTCCGCAGATATTTAGCATGAATGGGGCAATGAAGCGATCAGTCGCGCGGTATTCTTGATTCCACCACTACGTAACCGCCACAGTGGGACTTTCTGCAGTAGAAGGAGAACATACATGAAATTTGGTGTGGTATTGCCATCTCAATGAACTTGGATTGGACATGCGGGATCCACCGTCTCGAGCGGACTGTGTTGCTATTCCAAGAGCAGAACAGTCAGTCCAGTATTCCAGTAGCCTCATAACAATCCCGACTCCAGTCGCCGCTGCTCGCCAGGAACGGCGGAAAGGCGGGTATTGCTCAGTCGTGCCGAACTGGAAAAGGCCCACTGGTGCAAGCGTGTTCCCCCAGAGTGCCACTGAATCCCAATCCGTTGAATTTGGCTTGCATGCCAAGTTCAGTTGTCGCGTTCTGTACCCACACATTCTTGCGAAGTTGAACAGAACAGACCCGTCGAAGCGACTGTGAGAAGACTTATAAGCAGTGTACCCAGAATGGCCAGTGCCAGCGCCCCTTCAGAGTGACGCATCGCGCAAAACCGGGCAAGCACATTCCAGTCCGAAACTTGATCCAGCAGCAGAGATCGAGAGGGCCGGCTAAGGCGACTGTGCCATTGCCTTTCAGGGCATGCGTTGCTTGGTTTGATACTCGACATGGCCCCATAGTGCGGCGATGATCGGTCGGGGGGGGGGGGGAGGGGGGGTTTTGAATTAGCGACGATTGTCTATCCCGGCCGGAAAACAGTCAGTAAAGGATTTTGACATTCGAAAGAGATCCAACAACATGTCAAGAGATCTGTATATCTACCATAGGTGGTTTAATCAGTTGCTTGACCATCATGATGAGACCAAGGTGTCCAGATCGGGGGCCACAGTACAAATAGGGGTACTGCGGAGTATCAAGCTTGGCCTACGCGCGGACAGCAGAAGACATGACAAGAATGTGATTGGTGTTATGGGATGCATCACGAGGCTGAGAGGCAGGCTGGACAGGCGCGCGGAAGAGGATTCCATGGCATGCTGTCTAAACCTTCACAGTCAGGAGTTCGCATTCAACCCTTAGTGGAAGTGGAGAGATTTATGTCTTGCGCGAAGAGGCAGCTGCAGGAACACACTGCACTGGGCACCTACTACAGTCCGCAGTCACAAAGAGTAGCCACTAGACGACATTTACATCCTTAAGACATCCAGATATAAACCCGGTCTCAAATAATAACCGTGGGACATTCACATCTACTCAATAGAACAGAACCAAAAACGCCAGTATGCATGCATAGATTTAGTACCAACATCTATCTCATCACTCTGCCCCACCACCCTAGCCACCCTTCAACCCGCCGCGTATGGACTCATCTTCCTTAGCCGCTCCCCAAACCGCCACAACAGCAGCGGCGCGGGCAATCCCAAACCAATCGATACGAACGCCAACAGGCTATTGCCCCACCCATACCCAAGCGCCTGGTACATATAGTTCGCAAACAGCGGAAATCCAAAGCCCGCTAAGGAACGCATACAGGCGACGGCCGCCAGGGCACTAGCCGCGAAGCGCGTGTACGAGTCGACGATGTAAGTCTGCACGCACTGGAAGGTGATAATTGTGCCCAGGCCGTATAGCAGAGCTCCAATATTAGGCGCAATCCAGTGGCGGTGCGTCTCGGCGGTCCAGCCATAGATAAATAGCCCGGCGGGGACGAAGACGGCACCGACGTAGAGCAGCGGGACGCGGAACTCGGGACGGCCGACGCCGGCGTTGCGGGCTTTGAGGCGGCGGTAGATGCGGTCGTTGAGCGGGGCGCAGATCTGGGAGCCGAGCCAGAAACCCAACCCTATCGAGATGTAGTTGAGGCCGCCGATGCCGGTGGATTCGTCGTAGTAGTCTGCGCTGGTCCAAAGGGTGGGGAAGGTCGCGAGCACGAGGTACATGGTCCCGTAGATGTAGGCAAGGTACAAAGCCATCAGCTGCACGATGGGCTGGGTGCCCAAGAGCCGGAAGGGTCGCATCAGGGCGCTGCGCATCACCTCGCCCAGCGTGCGGTTGGCCCGCTCGTATTCGGTCTGGTAGGCGTCGTCGGACGTTTCTTTGCGCAGCCGTTGAGCGCGTTTGCGTAGGATCACCGGAGCATAGGTCTCGCGGAGGAAGAAGAGACCGGCGACCTGAATCACGGCGTCGGCGATGGAGGTTGCGTAAAACACCCAGCGCCAGGTAGTGTTTTCGGCGATGAATCCCCCCGCAATGGGGCCAACGGCGGGACCGAGGAGTGGAGCAAGACTGTAGATGGCGACACTTTTGCCGCGCTCTTCGGGCTTGAAGCAGTCGGAGAGTACGCCACCACCAATCTGAACCTGAATCAGCAACAGACCCAAACAATCACAATGCACTAAGTACTCACTGCCAACGGAGCACTGCCGCCCAAGCCCGACAAGAACCGAAAGACGATCATCTGCGCCTTGTTCTTCGAGAAGCCACAACAGATATTGAAGACCAGATAAAACAGATTGGCGAGTTGCAGAACAATAACACGCCCATAGATCTCCGACAACGGGCCCAGGAATAGCGGACCAACAGCATACGCCAGCACGAACACCGACAAGGTCATGCTCAGCGTCACCTCATCGGTGATGTGGAAATCAGAGCCGATGGCCGTCAACGCGGGCGCAACCATGGACGACGAGACGGGCGAAATAAACGTGAAGCAGGATACAGTAACCACGGCGGCCCATTTCTTCTTCATCGGCCAGTTCTTTGGGTTGTCCGGGTCATCGGGACCCTTCCAGGTAACCTGAAAAGAGTGCGTGTCAGTGATGTTAACCAAAATCCACGGCAAGACCAACACCTACCAGCTTTGGGTCATTTTCAGACCGTGCTGTCCGGGCCTTCTCTAACGTCGGCGCCGACGGCGCACCAGCACCAGCGGCTTCCAGGTCGCAGTCTCGCTCGTTCACGATCCCCCCGCGCACCTCGACCACCGACTCTTCATTCTTCTCCTGCTCCTCCCGTTCGGAATCCGTCTCGAGCGCATGATCACTGTGATACACGGACTGATCATCCAGGTGCCTTCCCGAATGTATCCTATCTATCTGCGCCGTGCTGTGCCTAGAGCTAGACCTTCGGAAAGACTCCGGTCGATACGGACGGTGCGACTGCGTCCCCGAGTCAGAACTCGATGAGCAGGATGAAGATCTCGACCGCGTAGATCTATTCAACTCGGACGGTGCGGAAAATTTAGACATTACTACGGCATGAGATCACGCGCATATCAGGATCGTTGCTTGGCGGCCAAGAAACAAGCAGAAAACGAGAAAAGCTTGGCCCAGGGGTTGATTGGGGGTATTGAGTATCACACCAAGGGTTTAAGAAATGTGGCGGGGCGCAACAGATCT
This sequence comes from Aspergillus saccharolyticus JOP 1030-1, assembly GCF_003184585.1. Taxonomy (NCBI): domain Eukaryota; kingdom Fungi; phylum Ascomycota; class Eurotiomycetes; order Eurotiales; family Aspergillaceae; genus Aspergillus; species Aspergillus saccharolyticus. Next base: position 639,435 of record NW_020290622.1, on the reverse strand, counting down.
GGGAAAACGGGGACAGTCTCCATTGTTATAATGCCTATCAGGGCAGGAAACACTTGTCACCAAAACGTGAGGGAAAAAGAAAAAATCCATGGGGACCCAGCAGCCCAATTGGCAGCTACGCATCGAGCAATATCACCGGTGATAACAGACAGATTAAGTCCGGTGATGAGTTTTTGCAACGGTCATTGGCTGTGAAGTGGGGAGAGAGACTGTTTCCAGGCAAGAAGTGGAGATTTAGCCCCCCGAGGCGGCTGGGCCCGAGACGATGCTGGCTGAAACAGGCTAGACCTGCAGGAAACCAGGCCTGATAAGAGGTGCCATTGTTGCGGTGACGGTTGGCTTCGTTGGTCATATGTACGTCGATGAGATTGAAGGGATGTGAGTGGTCCATCTGATAATGGGAGGGTTAGAGGGAAGAAACGCAAACAGGGAAAGGTGTTGCGAGGAATTCATTCATGGATCGCAGTCTTCTGGATGAATGCGGGTATTCGGAACTCGGCATAGTGTCACGTGTTTGAATTCTCCGCTTATTTCAGATTGACATACCGCCAGGATCACCGCCTTGTATGTCCAGCAGAAGAACTAGCTGACACATCATGTATGCCGTCAGAACTATGGCATCGGGGAGAACATTGATCGCCTATAACTCAGGCTCTAGGGTAACGTGAGGAATCTCTATAAACACTCCAAATTCTTCCACCATGAACAAGTATACGAGTTGAACATCAGACTTCCAACCCTTCCTTCATAAGCATACCTCATTACAATAGTCGAAGTAGCTATCAAAGTAGCTAGTCACACGTTCACTCGTACACTATGCAAAGTGAAATCCTCCGCTTAGACGTGGAACGGAATATGCTGCAGCTGTGCTGACATATACAGACAGCCAAATAAGCTTCGTCCCAACCCTTAGGGGCCAGATGTGTCATCGGTACGAAAGACACGGAAGAGATCTAAGGGATTGTCATCCGAGCGGCGGCGTAATCCAATAGCTATGCTCCACCAATTTAAAAGTCTGACAGAGCCAATGGGTAAGGAGTATCCAAGCCCGTGACCCTTCGATCTTGAGGAGACAGGCGAAGTTATAAAGTTGAGATCCAGTTGACAATAGATCATCAGGGGGCCGGACCTGTATATTTCCCTAGACGTCGTCGTCTGCAAGGATCGCTTCTAGATCTGCGACTGAGTTTTTCACCGATCATACAGTGCACGATTCAACAAACCTTCTTTTCCAGCCCACCTCTTTGCTATTTCTCGGCCTACACCTCGCACGAGGGACATACGGTAAGAATGAAGCATGACTCAAGAATCGTGATTATATTCCACTGGCCCAAGGCGGAGTGGGTGATTAAGTCCATTAGTACATAAGCGTAGACCCAGGGGTATTCATCCGTCCAATTCCGAAAAGCACAACACCGCCTCCCGTCCTCCATTACCAGCATACCCCCATATTCCTCCTCAAACCTCGTGGTGAATCACCTCAGCCTCAGCCTTCTCGGCGACAGTTTTGTCGGTGATACCCATCTCAGCAGCGAAAGTGCCGTGAGGCTTCCAGCCGGCAGAGGTACGAGGAGTGGTCTCCTCCATCATCTTGTCAACCTGCTCCAGGGTGAGACCCTTGGTCTCGGGAATCAGGAAGTAGGTGTAGACAAAGGCACAAGCGCACAGGGAGCCCCAGATGAAGAACACCTTGGCGCCAAGGTCACCCTTGTCCTTGTCGACCATGTAGGGAGTGATGACGGCGATGATCTAGTGACAGGTTAGAAGCAACAACTAAAATCACCCGAGATGAGTACTTACGCAGTTCCACAGCCAGTTGGAGGCGGTCGACAGAGCCACACCACGCGAACGAATGGGCAGAGGGAAGATCTCGCCGATCACGACCCAAGCACCAGGTCCCCAGGTCGAGGCAAAGAAGAAGATGTAGATACAGATGAACGAGATCTCAGCACTGACGGCCGACTTGTTGCCCCCATCGGTGACACCAACAATGGCGACGATGAACTGGCAAATGACCATGCCCAGCGCACCCCACAGAAGAAGGGGACGACGACCGATGCGTTCGATGGTATAGAAGGCAATAGGGGTCGAGCAGACGTTGACAATAGTCGTAATCATGCTGATCAGGAAGGGGTTGCTGATGGTTCCGAGCTAGTAACCCTGTTAGAAAGGTGCGTGGACCCGAGAGATGAACAAACTCACCGACTGGAAGAAGGTCGTTCCGAAGTAGAAGACGAAGTTGACACCAGTCCACCTAGATAAGTCAGCATGGGACGATCAAAGGGGTTGACTTGCAAAGGGGAACTTACTGTTGCATCATTTGTAGGGAGGTACCCAGAATAGTCCGGCGGAGGTTGCTGTTAGGAGACCAGAGACTGCCACGGAAGCAGTTGGCCCAGCTGCCGAAGTAACCGCTCTGCGGAATGACTTGCATCTCGTACTCGTGGTTGGCGACAATCTCGGCCAACTCCTCCCGAATGTAGTCAGAGTCCTGAGCCTGGCCACGGACACGAGCCAAGACTTCAGCAGCCTTGTGAAGATTGCCCTTCTTGACAAAGTAACGAGGCGACTCGGGCAAGAAAAACAGACCAGTCGCCAGAATCAAAGCCCAGGCAATCTGAAGACCGATGGGAATGCGGTAAGAGCCGGAGTCGGTGCGGTTCTCCGTACCGTAGTCGACACACGACGCCAGCATGAGACCAATTGTGATACAGAACTGGTAACCCGACACGATAGCACCGCGCACCTTGCGGGGGGCGATCTCGGACATGTACAGAATGATGATGGCGGACACAAAACCAACACCGAAACCAGCGATGAGACGGCCCACCACCAGCAGAGCGACAGAGCTGGAAGCAACCTGGAGGATGACACCGATGATGAAGATCCCACAGCCGCTAATGATGGTGAAGCGACGACCCAGCCAGTCGGACAAGTCACCGGCGATGAGAGCACCAAAGAAGGTTCCGGCAGAGAGAATCGAAGTGATCAGAGATTTCTTCCAGGAGGGAATAACGAAGTCATCGGTGGGAGTAGTATCATAATCCTACACGCAAAGGGATTAGTGTCGAGTCATGGGCTGGTTTGGGGTATTTCGCGACGATAAGACATACCAGACCCTCGAATGTTTCGATAAAGTAGCGCATACCCATGACACCACTGATGTAACCGGAATCAAAGCCGAAGAAGATACCACCAAAGGCAGCAAAGGCACACATCAAGTAGGCCTTGACGGTGACGGGGGCCTCGACCCGCTGGCCGTTCACCACGCCGTCAGCCATGATGACTGTGTGAGGTAGAGTGAGGTGTTGTGGTGTGATGCTCTATGTAGGTCGGGGAAGTCTATACAGACAAGAGCCACAGGGGAGCGAAAAGTATAGAACAGGTATCAGTCCAAGACACAACTAGATGAGAAGTGTGAAGGTATATTGGAAAAGACGGTAAAGTGAGTTGCGGTGAGAAGAGATGCACGAGGACGAACCGGAGGGATGCAGGCGGTTTTATAGTTTGCGACGGATCAGAGAACGAGAGACGAAGAGGGGGAAGGGAAGGGGAAGTTTTCCAGTTTGCATTCGGGCCAGAATCCGGAGCCGGGGGTGGGGGGAAAGAAAGACTGCAGTTGCCCACGGGGACTTCCCCAACCATCGGGATCGTGAGTAAGTGAGTGAGTGAGTCTTTGGTTCCTTCCACTCAATTCAATGCAATGTAATATTCACTTGACCTCGTTTTGCCTTCGTCTTGTCCCAATTAGGCATGGGCCCCTCTCGGTCAACGCCGCCAGCTCCAGCGATTTGCCATCCATCCGAGGACTGGCCGAGCTGAAGACACTAAGAAAAGTCTGGAGAGTCTGGAGTCTGGAAGTCTGGAGTCTGTCTGAAGTCTGGAGACAGGACCACTTCCCAACCCTGGATGAGGGTGTCTCACTATCATCCACTTTCTAATCAGTACATACAGTACTAATGATCTGATGGCTCCTTCCAGCCGCACATGGTACGACCATAAGACAACTGCTGTGGCATGGCTGACTAGTTTCCAATTCCATCCTCCGTTCTCAATGCAGATAGAGAGAGAGTGTGTGTGTGGTGTACGGGGTAAGATCCCAATTCAGCTATACTAGCGTCCACCATGTGTCAGTCAGTCAGTCAGGTTGACCTCGGGCTGAATATTTCCAGAGGAGCCAACGACAGGCTCGGGTCAACACCGGCGAGCCACTCGGGCAGACCCTGCTGCTCGCTTGAAGAACCATCGCAGTGATTGGATACGAAGGACCGGGTCGGGAATTTTACCCTACCACGTGTGCCGTCTGGGGGGGAAGTCTTGCCCCCACAGTCGAGGGCTTCATTGGTGCACAAAGCGGTAGTTTTAAGGTTAGGCCAGCTCCAGCCCATCACGAGTCCAAGGTCGTCTAGGGTCTGTCCAGGGCAGTCCGGGGTTGATGGGGTTGATGGGAGTTTTTTTCAAGTAAGCGGCAGTAAGCGACAAATGCCCAGAACTGCTGCAACCACAGCCCAGACATCACCCACCCACAATTCTCACCACCAACCTTCGCAACCTTTTTAAACTTCCTATCTATGTCAGTGATCGAGCGGATCTGACCGATGGTGCTCGGATGCTTTGTTTGCATTTATTAGGGTTCGTGGGGATACTAGCTGGGGTTGAGGTTGTATTTACCCCGAGCTTTTGTTCCCCCCTGGGGTGAAAGAGAGAGAGAATCAGGAGAGAGAGAGAGAGAAAATTGGGGGGGGGTGACATGCCAAGGGACTTGGCAGTCACCCACGTTGCATTTTTCATTTTCGCCCCTTGGCACCGCAGTCCGAGGTGGTTTTGCCTCTCCTCAACCCCAGGTTTCTTCGGTTTTGTTTGTTGCTGTTGCAATGCGGGGGAAAAGAAATCGGAGTTGATTCCCGTGCCTTCTTCGAGCCGTTGGTCCATGGGTCTGATCCGGTGAGTCTTTTGCGTTAGAGTAGCTGAGGTAAATACTAACTTACTAGTTATGTACTGAGGTAATGTAGGATGATTCCTCTTCTGTCCATCGAAATTGTCCTCACAGTATCTCACTCCGAAATAGCTTACCAGCGGAATACGAAGTCCAATCCCCTCCCAAGGCCGTGGAACAGACCTCATTGGGCGTGTTTGCGCCACCTCGTGTCTTGGCTGGGGTTTGCCGTGTGGCACACATACAACCCGCACAACACTACCTACAACTACTCCAGCAGTCCCCTCCATACACACCCCCGCCCTTCTTTCCGTAAGCCTGCAAGGTCTTCCCTGCTTGCTGGCTGGCTCGCACAACTGGGTCTCGGAGTCGGGTTCGGTCCCGGAATCTCTCCTAGACGACCACCCCACATTACCCTGCAAAATGGTCTGATGCAGTGTCATGACCGTGTATCCACCCCCAGCACAATCGGGGTTATTCTATCGATCGCTCTTGGCGGAAACAATCGTTTCGGTCGGCTTCTCGCATCGAGTCACGCCGCATTTCACGGACCCGAACGACGGGCACCCGTCACCACAGTCAATCTAGTGGGTGGCCATCCTGCACAACCCTAGTCTCCCCTAGTCGCCCATGGAACCTCGCCAACTGACCCTCTGCGCGACACACCAATCAATCCCTGCAACGATCATCTCTAGGTCCAGAGCACCGGAGGATGGTACTACTGTGACTGGTCACTACTCCGGGGAGGAGGAAGCCTCCGTTGGATGCACGAGCCTCTCCTGTTGCCAGCTCGCTTGCGCTGCCGGGTTGCCTTCTGAGTTTAGTGGGGCCGTTGAACGGTTGGGCATGACCCAGTTTAAAAGAACCAACTCCACAAAATCACTTGCAGCTGGAGTGGAGAGGAGACGAGAGAAGGTTCCCGATTATTTATGCCCCACGGGGGCAGCCGTGTTGACTTTTGTCGAGCTTGGTGCGTCCGGTGCAAACAAGTTTTGTTTCTTTCTTCCAGCTTCCTCCGCTCTACTCTCCACTTGTGAATGACTGCGACCTTCGGTCACATACAAGCTACTACCCCATCCGGCTTCAGATGAAACTTCTGTCCTTTTATTCCGCATATTCGATCCTAGCACATGACCAGACAAGCTTGTGCCAATCTCCATGGCTGGTCCATAAGCTCCCTCTTCCTGCAAGTGGCCGCTGACCCACCATCATGCGACCTCCCTTACTTGCATCCTGGTCCCATAGGCCTTTGCTAGGTGGCACTTGGTGGCGTCGGCGGTCCTTGATCGCAGGTGACTCGGCATGCGGTGTCGGGTAGTGTTTTCTCAAGGGAGTGTGTGGGATTCTTGGCTAAGACAATTGGTCAAGGTCTTTTCTCGGGGGATACGGTCATAATCTCGGCGGTTCCAGCCTAGTATGCCGTGCCAGTTTCCTTGGCCTGGAACAGTTTCTCGAGTTAGCAAATCCCGAGTGCATGCTGGGACATACCCTCATTTAGAGGCCGCTTGCGTTGCTAGTAAATTAGTAGTGGTGGTTCTCCTTGATCCCCGGGGATGAGCGCTCCAGTACGTGCTGAGTTGATTCACTCCCAGCCAGGCAGCTGTGAGACGCGGGGGAGATTGGTTCGTGTCAATGATCTTTAACTTTCTGCCACTGATGCGCGGACTATGACGATGTCCCTATTGTCAAGCATCTAGAAGGTTGATCTGTGCATCGAGATGACACAACTTGGTCATGGCACAAACTGTCGATCAGAAAGTACTCCGGCCCGAATCAAGAGAGGTGCGCACGGCCATCCAGCCATAGGTTGCGTGAGATCGTCCAGATACTGCTCTATCTCCTCGTCAATCTGCAGCTCCGGACGGCCCGTGATCGCCGTCAATCGTTCCGCCAACTGGTCTTCAAGGAGCTGCGGGTTCGGCGGCTTTCCCCGAGCGGTAGTCAGCTCGGCCCGGATACGAGCTCGCAGATCTCCCTTCAACATCTTCTCGGCCAGATGAGCATGAAATGCCGAGCTGTACGGCCCCTCGCAGTGCGGCCAGGCATGAAGGGCTAGAATGGCTCGCCAACGGTCACTAAACTCTGGTGACAAGGAGGCCACCAAGAACAATGGCGAGATAATGCCCGTGTCAAACAGGATCGCCGGTCGACGAGGTGCAAGTTTCGCGATAACCCCTTCCGAAGTAGTGAGAATATGGTGACACTCAGAGGCAATGCTCGCCAGATAAGCTGGTCCAGGAAGCACGAATGCCGCGCGCAGCCCCAAACAAAGCCAATGAAGGTTGACTTTGAGTATGTCAGCCCCCACTTGATCCCTGGGTGAGAGGGAGGCGTACTGTCGAATGTGAAATTCGTGCATGGCCCGCTTAGCCTGATTCAGCAGCGAGATGAGTGCCAGCTGCTCGCGATGTAGCGAAGCATATCGAGCCGGGTCGCGCTCCTTCTCAGACGACCAGCCCCGTTTGAGATATTCATGCGTCAGGGTCGTGAGGGGATCCAGCGCTCGACGTCCTTCAGCAACACTCCGGATAGTCTGCCATTGGGCTGCAGTTGGGGCCAGTCGGGCCTCTTCGCGAGTCTCAAGCAACGGTGCATCGCAGCCGAATTGTGTCGACTGGATGTCGAGTTGTCGCAAGGCGGTGACTATGTGCCAATCGACGGGTGAACCCTGTCCGTTCTGAAACACCGGCATTCCCTGGCGATGGAGCTCACCCAGGATGCGCAGGCCACTGCGTAGATGCCGAAACGCCGCGTCGTATTCCCTCCAGACCAAATTCAACATGACAAACAAAATACAAGCAAGCAGTACCACCTGCGGTACCTGCGGATCCCGGGGATTCCGTCGCCTGAGCAGGGCAAACGAGCGTGCAGCCTGGTCGTAAGCGAACAAGTTCCAAGGACTATGCTTTTCCAGTGGACGCAACCCCATGCCGGTATTCTGGCACTCCTGGTGGACAGCGGCCAGCGCCATCGCAGCGTGACAGACGGCCGGATCCAGCCGCGCTATCTGCAGCACAAGTTGATGCCATAAAGGAGAATCGAAGGCCCCAAGAATGTCCGGGATAGTGCGACTTTGGAAGAATGCGAAACATCGCCGTTCATCGGCAGTGGTGAGCCAGCGGATTTCGGTTGTGACTGTCGGCGGGAGGTGGGGATAAATCCCCCGGTGCCGCTGGGAGGTGTTGGGACGAGGTAAAGGAGTTGGATCGTAGCCCTCGCATGTCCGTCCTGTGGAGGAGCAGTTGTAACAATGACCGGGAGTTTCATCGCATTTTACTCGACGGGCGCTGGCTGCTGATTAGTTCCGAGGGTCATCCCTGTCCATTATGTACCAGTAGCTTATCGGTTGCATTGGGGGGAAATGCGCTTACCGACAGGTCCGACAACCCGTGCGCGACCGTGTGCCGCGCACTTGTTGTCTTTGCGCGAGTGCAGCTTTCGTTTCGTTGCTTGGATTGTAGTGCCACATTTCTCTCGCAGAGTCAAGAAAAGGGAGAGGAACGAAGGATCATAACTTCGGGACGGTCCGTCAAGCAGAAGAATCGTGTGCTTCATTCATGCTGGTGGTCCCAACTCCTGAAGAGTTGAGAACGGGCTGAGAAACGGCCTCAGCACTATTCGCGTTAGATCGCCGATACTGAGTCGTTGGCGGGGAAGTTCACTTGGGTGGATCGTGAAGTCCTCTCGTAACCAGTTTCCAACCGCAAGCGGCGGCTCATCATTCGTTCAGCGACGATCTTGGCATTTCATTTGTCTATCACGGACCCTCCTGTGATGCCTCGCATCGAAGCCATTTTTGAGGCATGGCATCGACGATGTTTCCCATGTGACATGTTGGCGGCAGGAATATAGTAATTTACAAACAACTCTAAGAGTACTTAAACGTCGAGATGGAAGCTGAGAAGAGAAGCAGTCGATGTTTCGGGGTCAAGAAAAACAGAGGGGGCGAGAAACCGCATCAGGTGACTAATTTGTCATATTGTAGATTTGTGGCTCCGGCGAGGGCGCGCCAAAATATATTGCAGTGGTGTTATCCAAACTCCCCTGTCTAAACCCTCTGCGAGAAATATGAAACCCCTAAACATGATTGCTAATATATGGGCCCCCGAAGTTATCCATAAGTGTCGCAGAAAACTCCACAAAACCCTACCACTCCCCTTTTCCGTCCAATTCATGACCGCGACACCAAACACCACAAACACCATATCAATACAGACTAAAGCTCATGACCCCATGCGACCAGCAAACCTCCTTTGCATCCAGACATGCAATACTTCTAGGATTAGGTCAATCGCTGTCATCATGCAGCAAGACCTTCAATTTCTCCAGCTTATCCTCACACTTTACCTCTAGGCGCATGACCACATCCATACTGTCCTTTTTGGTGATCAGCAGGTGACATACCAGCCAGAAATTGTACCCATTCTTATAGAATCCCATCGATGCCCACTCATGGTTGGTCACAGCACTTTGTAGCGTCAGCCAGTGTTCGCGCCAGCGGGCCAGTGCGACACGAATAGACCCTGGCACCGAGTCTTCAGGCGCATTCTGTACTCGGGGTTTGCCGGGTGATAAAGGATCTAAAGGCTGGTTGGATTGTACTTGCGGCTGCAGGGGGCGCTGGCTTGTCCTCGTGACGGAAGCAAGAGTCATGTAGGTGTCGATGAAGGCATAAAGAACTAACAAGTCATCAGCGGTCTGATTCGCGTGCAAGTTAAAGATACGTACGGTGAATGAGAATGAACATGTCGAGAATGTTCATGTTAGGAAGAATGCCGCTAGGACTGGATGAAGAATCTGGGGATAATGGGAACGACGTGTTTGGAGCGTTCGCACCCTCGAAAAGACTCTGGAAGGCCTCCTTGATGGTAAACCCTCGCGAATAGTGGAATCCCATATCTGTGTATGGATGTTCGAGATTAAACAGCGCCTCTGCGCAGGGAAAGTCACACTCCATCTCCACATGAGACAAACGGCATGGATAGTTTTGGAAGAAGCAAAAGGCACAGTCGAGAAGCGAGATGATGGAAATAGTTCTATCATGGTCAGCGGATGTTCGCAATGAGAGATTTTCGGTGGCGCCCCTACCGAATGCGACATTCCGTTTGGATCCATTGCTGCTCTGAGGTAACATCGGGATGTTGATGGCGACATTTGGTAAGGTTCATTCGGCGAGCAACCTTTGTCAGTCAGCCAACCATCCCCGACTGCAGTGGACGGGATACACACCTTTGTAATTTCACTAAAGCGATTCTCCATGGCTCGATTATGCGACATGCGAGAGCCGGACCAGTATTGCACAATACAAATAATGAATCCCGCTTGGAAGTTGAGAAACTGAATCCAATCATCTCGTTCGGATGGGGGGCTAGTTCTTCCTTTGCAGAACATAGAGGCGATATCACTTTCGGCCGAGAAGACCTCGGTTGAGAAGATATACAGCTCCACAAAATCCAGAAGTTGCTTGGCGGCATATGTTTCCTGTTCATCGTTTGAGTACATAGCACCCATGAATACCAACCCTGCTAATAAAGGCAACGGAACGGCATTCAGCTGTAGCGAGGCCAGGTGAACCATGGCGCAACTCGGATGCCAGTATTTAGCATACATCCATACAAACTTCTGGATACGTGCTGTGGTCAACAAGAAGCTAGCATTGGCCGCCAAGCGCTGCTTCGCGTTGGTGTCCATGGGCACACTCCATGCGCGCGAGAGAATTGCGTGTGACAGAGCAGCAGCATAAGGCTGTTCTGGGCCGTAGGGCTGTTCATTGGGATGTGCCACGTTGAATTGACTTTGCGAGAGACCCGCGTTGAACTCGGACCTGGCGCTATACGGCGACGTGCCCGGTGCGCCTATGACTTTCGGGCTTTCGAACGGACCATTGAAAAAGTCGAGGAAGTTGTCGTGGAAGAAGGAGCGTGTTGCGGAATCGGCTTCCATGAACGCAGGGGCGATGTCCAATTGACCCAATTCCATCTGGTAGTCCAACATGGTAGACCTAGCCTCCTTGAGACCCATCTGCGTGTGATATTTCATGCCCCGGCTGCGGTCGCTGCAGGGAGGGAGCCGAAATTGTTCGGTAAAACTGTCGGAGCCACCGTTGAGCAGGAAGCTAATCGATCCGCGATCGGAAGTGCCACCGTAGTCCTCGCAATTCGTCGACTTCGCGGCTGCGTCCATCTCGAGGCCAGTCGCTTGCTTCTTACGCTCATTGTTGCACGGCAGATTCCTCTTCTGGCACGAGCCACAAGGACTTTGACCGTCGCATCGCAGCTTCATTGATGTGCACTAATAAAAGGATTTTCTATCAGCATCCACGCGCTCATGACTAGAGGAGCAGCAGGTGGTGAAGAAGAGGAGCAAGGGATGAATTACCGATTGGCAAGCATGTCGTCGTCTACCCCTCTGGCCCGTCTCCGGGATCTTCTGGTCCCCGCGCTTGTCACAATCCGTATAGTGATCGCGCAGATTGTCACTACGAGAACATGCGCAGCAGTCAGCATCAGTAAGCTGGGAGGATGTACGGGGCGAGACTGTATCAGTACAGTGACCCCGAGACAGACGCACCAACGCGCGAACGACTCATTGCAAAAGATGCATGAGTAAGGCTTGACACCGGAGTCTATCCGAAACCCAAAGTCATCCAGGATCAGCGAGCGGTGGCGGAAGAAACGGGTCCAGAGACAAGCAAAGACTCCGGCCCACGGGGAGAACAAGGGAGTAATTGGACTTACGTCGGAGGTGATGGCGTTTGAGGTGGTCAATGCGCGTGAAACCTCGCTGGCAGATGGTACAACAGAAATGCTTGCTCGAAGCAGACTTCATGGTAAGGGGCTGATGCGCATCGGGAGGATTAGGAGGAATTAGAGCGGTTTAAAGGGGAGAGGAGGGGAGAGGAATAGAGAATATGGGGTAATGGAGGAAAAAAAAAAAAAAAAAAAAAAAAAAAAAAAAAAAAAAAAAAAAAAAAAAAAAAAATGGGGGGCAAAAAGGCAGATCGGGAGCGGGCGGTGGATGTGCGGGAGGTTTGATGCTAGAGTGGAGACTTGGCAGGCGAAGGGCGAGGATGAGCCGGGGAAATGACACGACAAACGAACTGGCAAACTGCACAGCTTGTCTAGGTGAGTAAAAGTGAATTAACTGTCTAAATTGAAGAATTTGCACAGAGTGCAGTTATCATGAGCCAAAACAAGTTCAACAAAACGAGAAAACAGAGAGAGATGAATGGTCTTCAAAGAGTAAAGAGAAAATAATGAGAAAGGAAAGGATGTGCAGCTTGTTCTTCGGCTGTGGGTTCTGCTGCTCCCGTCCCAATCTTCTTCCTCTTCTTCTTCCTCCTCCTCTTCTCAACACACGCTAGACTGTTTGGAGATCCCTGTCCCGCCCACTCACTGCTGCGTCTCTGCTTTAAAAACCGGACAATGAGAAAATAAGCCTCCAACGTCGACGCAGGGGAACCTTAATGCTCTCTACTTGTGCATTTGACCTCTCGTCTCCACATCCTTCCTTTCTTCCCCACTTAAAAGTGACGTTCCAATTACTCCCTCAACCTTGGTAAACATGTCAACTCTACTCCAAAAAAGCAGGTCTGTCGCCGTTGTTGTACCTCTGGCTACTTGCTTCTACTTGCTTAGTTAAAACGCCACCAAGAGTCAAATAAACTGGAGCGCCCGGAGCGCCCATGCTCCCAGCCCTTGAACTCACCCGGCAACGCTGTACAACATGCTCGGAGCATCCGGTAGGCTGACCCTCTTTGGTTACTAGACTGCAGACGAATCGAAACTGTGACAGAAAAGCTAGAATGGCATCATAGGTTATCAGATTCCCCCCAGGGAGACAACAAAACACAATAGCAAAGTTGCAAGGATACAGAAACCAGCCACTCCCGAAGCCAAGTCAGGCCGCCTCTTGGATTTATTCCGCCATCACACAAGCAATCGGAGGGAAGTCCATTTGATCGTCGTCGAGGTAGTCGACATTGATAACCTTGTTCTTCTCATTCATGGTCCAACCATCGCCGATCCAGCCATTTGCATTGTCTTCAACATAGTCATATGTGTAATCCTCCCAGCGTGGATGCGCGAACGTCTTCATAGCATGGAGCGACGACCCTAAATCGGTAAGAAAATGCGCACGAATCACAAAGTCTGGAAGAAGGGATCTCACCAGGCCACAGTGCCGTCACCCGTCCGTCTTTCTGTCCTCCTTTATACCAGCTGCGGCAATTCGAACTGAACACGGTACGGGTGAAATATTGGTCGCAGTGACGAGTGAACCGCTCCACTGCTTCTTTTTGAACACACATTGAGCGGATATTGTCGCGTTGCATCTTCTGTATGCAGTACGTGAAGTAATCGATTTCCTTCTCGATCAGAAGCAGCAGGCTTCCCTCGCCCAGTGCCGAATTCGGCCCGAGACAAACGAAGTAGTTAGGGAACCCATCGACTGCTACAGAGAGGTAATTCTCTGGCGTCTTCGCCCAACGTTGAGCTAGAGACACCCCATTGCGTCCAATAACTGGGAACCGGGGTGTGAACGTGGTATCAAATCCCGTGGCGCAGACCAAAAAATCGGTAGGGTGATGTACCCCGTCCGCTGTGATGATCCCCTTCGAATCCACTTTGACAATTTCGCTTGATATGACGTCAACTTTGTCGTCTGCCAGGGCTTCTAGATAGCCAGGACCCGGCGTCAGGCGGCGGCAGGCAGGGGGAAAGGAGGGAAGAAGGTTCTCGAAGAGCTCTGGTTTACGTCGTAGACGTATTTTCATATTCTGCGCGAAGACACTTTCAGAGCCTATTTGTTCAGGGGTTCCTAGCAGGGTGGCACCATGGATAGACTGCAGCTCAAGCTCAATCTCTGATGCTGTAAGCAGCTGCCAAGGTAACAAGGTAACTGAGGGATATTACCTTTGCGGAACTTCTGGTAAGCGTTGTGGTCGGCCTTGAAAATTGCAATCTCCTCGGGAGAAAACAAAACTATGGTTGTCAGCTCAAGCACCAAAATTGTGCCCGAAGCTGAGCGGCCTTACAGTTCTCGAGCTCAGCACCACGCATATCTATCTGATTCCTGGCAAACGTTGGCGCAAGCCAAGTGCGACCTCTGACATAATGGTCAATATGCGCCACAGTCGGCAGCATATTGGGAACGATCTGAATCCCACTCGATCCGTTCCCAATCACCGCCACTCTCTGGCCCTAGTTGTAAGTTAGCCATTATTTCTCGCGGCCAGACCAAAACAAGATACAACCCACATTATAGTCATATGACTCATCCCACTTGGCACTGTGCATCAGTTTCCCTTTGAAGTCATGAAGACCCGGGATGCTTGGCCACTTCCAGTCGTTCAAAGCTCCCGTGGCCGAGATGAGCATATCGCATTCATCCGGGTAGGCCCGAAGACTGTCAAGGTCTCTGACCAGCAGATTCCACTTGCTTGTAGCGTCATTCCACGAGGCCTCGATGACTTGCTGTTCGAACTTGATGTGCTCCAGACATCCATACTTCTCCGCCACTCGTTTCCAGTACCTCTGGATCTCGGGCGCTGCGGCATAGAAAGTGGACCATTCTTTGTTTGGCTCAAAGGAGGCCTGGTATGTGTGGGCTGGAATATCTGCAGTACGAGGTGTTAGCATGATGCACTTGTTGGACAGTCAGGAGTACTTGCCACATGCACAACCCGGATATCTATTCTCTAGCCAGGTGCCACCGACATCCGGGTTTTTCTCGTACACGCAGAGATCCAGGTTCGGGATTCGTTGGCGAAGGCGGATCGAGGAAATGATACCAGAAATTCCGGAGCCGATAACGACGACTCTTAAGGGACGGCACTGGTCAATAGCCCGCTCCTGCACGATCCATCCATCAGGCGAGGGAGCCTCGGTGGGCTTATAAGAAATGGAACCAAATATTTCTGATATTCTTCGGATCATGGCGGACGTGGAGAGTATGAAACGGGTATGCGGAGAAAGTTGCTGTGCGACGAAATGGGCGTGGGAAACGCTGGGATTCGAACGCTTATTTATGGCCTCATTCTCGATTGGAGCGGTAGATTGACAGGTTTAGGCAGTGGAGAGCGGAGCAGTCCGCCCAGATGGAGAGGAGGAAGTTTGTTTGACAGGGCCTCGGCAACAACAGCCGGTCAAGTTATCAACGCCCCCTCTTTCCCTGCAGGGTGGCACGGATGCTCCAGGAGACTCTCTGCGTTACATGGTTGACTCATCCACCAACACTGATTCAGTTTGCAGCGAGATAGCAAAGGGCCTATACTCACTGCTCAACGGATATCCCCAGCATCTTTTAGGTCCGGGGAGAACAAACATTCAGCCTGCCAATTGGGGCCGAACATATAGCAAGTGGCTAGATAGAGTGAGGCCCGCACTGGGAAAGTGGATCGGACTTCCCATCAGTATTTCAATCCGAACCGGTAAGACTCCACCCAACCCCGCGAAAGATAAACGAGCTCTCACACTCGGAGTAGCTTGGACATAGATGACCCTGGAGGCTAGGAGAATTCGAGGCAGAGGAGGAGGAAAGTAGGTCCGTGGTGATACGAAGATTGACAGGAAGATCCACACACGGGTACCCCTACCATCTTTTAATCATCGGACCGAATCACTGGCGCTCCTGCTCGGACTTCAGGGTTATTAGCATTATGCGTCAAAGAGTCTGCAGACCTGTTGGCAGGCTAGCTTGCACCAAGGGCTGAGTGATGGCAATGTGACCATACAAAGTATGCATCAAAAGGTTTTCGCGTGCAAATTCTCCTCAGTGCTAGACTGCTTCTTTCTGAAATGGCTTCACTATTGAGACAATGGCCCCGAGTTACGAATCAACCATCCCACAATGGAGAGAGAATAGCAGTGGGCGGCTCTCGAGGACGAATTTAACAAACACTCGAGTCTACTCTCCGGAAAACTCCCCGCGTCAAATGGAGATTGGGGAGGATTCCCGCCGGTGCAAAATGGTCCAGCACGGCGAAGACGATCGACCGTCTAGAACAGGCCGATCAGCATTTCTCGGTATCCGTAATTCCGTATATCCGCGGCTATACAGGAACAAGCATTGGTTGTTTGGGCTTGGCAGTGCGAAAAAGCATCTCCGTGGGATGAGATGGAGTCGATTCATAGAGCCGATTTTGGCCATTGCTGGTAATGGGACAGACGCGAATAGTGGATCTTCAAGAGAATAAGAAGAAGAATAACGTACTGGGGACTACAGGGGATAATGGTAGTATCGATTCGATACCTTTTCTCCAGTCGTGGCACGTGCCCGGTTGGCAGAACTCAAATACCCGGTACAGTAAGTACGCCATACGTGACATTCGTTCAGTTGTCTGTGGTTGTCAAGCCACTAAGTAGTTGTCAGTACCCCACAATGATTATCAGCACTTAGTAAGCCCTGGGTAATAAGTTAGTTATTTCAGCCACCAGATCTCCCTTGAATCGATCATTAAGATCGTGCATCCAGACAACCTGGGAGCATAGGCACAAACCAATCCTTGAGCATTGACCCTCAACTGCCATTGAAGAGCATCTCTCTAGACGTGGGTATTGATTGTAAGTCAACAATCCAAATCGCTATCAAGAGAAAGGTTGCAAGTGGACCGGACCGACGCTTGCCATGTAAGGACGATCCATTTTCCTGGGGGGAGGGAGATTAGTGAGAGACAAGTAATCCTCAGTCAGCGGCCCGAGGGTCTCCATGACCCGCCAACTCGCATACACTACCTAGTGTCTAAATGTGGTCTAAGCCAATCACATCCTATATTTGAGGCCATGGGAGATGTCAGTGGGGCCAGTCTCTTTTCCTGTTTGAGTCAAACAATGTGGACATCCCCAGAGTACGTAGCTTTTGTCTCCGCCGCGAGTTCGGCTGGGCACAGAATGGTAGGGGTGCAGCTTCCACGTCAAGCCTATATATAACTTCCGTCAGTGACTGCCACGTAGACCGTGAAGAAACTGTTCGGACTCAATCCATTCAAAGCGTCGACATCAACTGCCAATTGCCCACATACTTACGCACCCTCTATCCTCCATGCCCGTTTTCACCGAATCCGCCGCCTCCACGCGTGAGCTCCGCGTATTGCCTTCATTCGCCCCGCCACTCCCCCGTCTCAATGCCCCCTTCTCCCAACAGAACCAACCAGACAGATATGAAGTCGTTGTCGTCGGCGCCGGTCCCGCGGGGCTTATGCTGAACCTCCTGCTTGCCCGCTACGGCCTCAGCGACGAGTCCCTCCTGTGTGTCGACGCCAAGCCGGGGACTTTGAAGTCCGGCCAGGCGGACGGGCTGCAACCGCGCACCCTCGAGGTGTTCAAGACGCTGGGGCTCGCGGACGAGATCCTGACGGACGGCTGCCACATGGAGGAAGTGGCGTTTTGGAACCCGTCCGCCAACGCGGAGGAAGTCATCGAGCGCACCGCCATCGTCCCGGACGTCGCGGTGCCGGCGCGCTACCGCCACGAGGTCACCATCCACCAGGGCCGCATCGAGCGCATCCTTGAGACGGACCTTCTACGGTACTCGTCGCGCGGCATACAGCGGAACTCGCGGCTCGTGCACGTTGCCATCGACGAGGCTGCCGATGCGGAGTTTCCCGTCGTCGCCGAGCTGGAAACCAACGGCCAGCGGCGCACGGTGCGGTCGAAGTATCTGGTGGGAGCGGACGGGGCGCACTCGGTGGTGCGCCGCTGCATGGGCCTGCAGTTGGTCGGCGAATCGTTGGACCATATCTGGGGCGTGGTGGACTTGGTCGTGGACACGGATTTCCCGGACATCCGCCGACGGTGCGCGATTCACTCGCCGGCTGGGTCGGTGATGGTCATTCCGCGCGAGCGCATCGCGACGGGGGACTACCTCACACGATTGTATGTGCAGGTGCCGGAGGATGCAGTTCCGGAGGATGGAGTCAATGAGGATGTTCAGAAACCGGTAGACGAGGCGGCCGCCAAGATGGACGCGCGAGCTCGCAGGAGTAAAGTCACACTGGAGAGCATCTTCCAACATGCGGCCGATGCGTTCCAGCCGTATTATATCAAGCCAAGGAAGGGTGGCGCGGTGGACTGGTGGGCAGCGTACCAGATCGGACAGCGCGTCTCAGACCGGTTCACTGTCAAGGATTCCAAGGGCATTGAACGAGTGTTCATCGTGGGAGATGGTACGTTATACTCCTCCACCATTGTCTCTCGTCACAATGGAAGACGCAAACTAACCGCGACGACTTTCCAGCCTGTCACACACACAGCCCAAAGGTACGTATCCACTCAGCTGTCATTGTCCTCCCTTCCACATCGACCTCCCATCGACTAACCAACATCAGGCCGGTCAAGGCATGAATGTCTCCATGATGGACTCCTACAATCTCGCCTGGAAACTCGCCTACGTGATCAACGGCCTTACTCCCACCATATCTCCCATCCCCGACCCGATCCTGGCCACCTACCATTCCGAGCGCCACACCATTGCCAAGCAGCTCATCGAATTCGACCGTGCCTTCTCCTCCATGTTCTCCGGCAAGATCGGCAGCGCCGATGACGGTGTCACGGGGCTCACTCACGACCAATTCCTCCAGGTCTTCAGTACAGGCAACGGCTTCACCAGCGGTTGCGGAATCGAATACCCGGCGAGTCTGATTGTACAGCAGCACCAAGAACAACAATCACACCAAACCTCAGACACGACAGTCAGCACGGCTGCTACTTCCACGACCCTCCCCCTCACCCCGGCAAGCGCAAACCCAATCTACGGCACCGACTACCTCAACGGCATTCTTCGCCCTGGCCGAAGACTCCTCAACGTAACCTACAAGCGTCACGCTGACGGCAACAGACGCAACCTCCACGATGGTAAGCCCCCTTCCTCTCCTTTCCTCTCATCTTGCTCAACCCCCACCCTACACACGGACACAAAAAAAACTAACCACCGAACAAAAACAGACATCCCCTCCACCGGCCGCTTCCGCCTCCTCGTCCTCACATCCACCGACCTCCTCGACCCGACAGGCATCTCCGCAACGACCCTCCGCGCCCTCGGCTCCGCCGTCCTCCCCAAGTACCCGGCTTCCGTGATCGAGCAGATCGTCATCCATCCCCGGCTGGCCCGCGAGTTCTTCACGTGGCGCGACACGCCCGACGAGCTGAAGCAATACTCCGAGATGCGGTTCTACAGCGGATATGAGCTGGAGGATGTGTATGGCGTCTACGGGGTCGATCCGGCTCAGGGGGCGATGGCGGTGGTGCGGCCGGATGGGTATGTAGGGACAGTGGCTGCGTTGGGGGATGTGTGGCGCGTGGATGGGTTTTTGGGAGGGTGTTTGGTGAGGGTTTGAGGTATGGAGCATATCTAGGCGGAAGGGGGTTAGTTGTGGGGGATAGAGGTGTTTTTAGAGAGTGTTTTGTGTGGAAGGATGTATTTCAGTTACTAATATACCTTGGCGGGCTAGGTGGGTTCAATGAGATAATTGATCTGAATTGATATTAAGTTTGCTCGTTCAGCATACATCCCCCCCCCCCTTTCTTCTGTAACTATCGAAGTATCTTCAGAATATTCACATGAGATTATATCTACTAGCTGGAGGTCGCAGTGCAGTTGACGCTCAAGTTCGAGGTATCAACCTGCCGGATAGAATTAGCGGGAATATCTCATCACTGACGCGCCCAGGAAACTTACATTATCGCAGACAAACTCGTTCGTGTTCTCCGTGCTGACAACGTTGATGTTATCAGCGTAGATGTTGGAGCAGACCTATCGACACAGTAGTCAGTTGCCGTCTCTTGCTTGTACTTTTTGTGACAGGAAGCTGAACTCACATCCGGACTCGAGCAAACAATCGTCCCGACATACGGGTTCTCCGCTCCCGAGGTCTTGCCGCGGAAGTTCTTGAACCAGATGTCTGAAATGGTGAGACTACTCTGTTGTGCGCACGCAAAGATTTATTAGTAACGGCGTCCCCGCGGAACTGTATTGCGAAAAGGGTGTATACGCACCGGGTATTCGTTGCAAAGCGTCAGGTTACTCTGCCCGTAGCACTGAGTCACCTCGATCGCCCAGTCGACGTTGTCAATGTACGCGGTGTCGTACGTGACGTTCTGCACGCGGCCGCTGCCACCACCGCCCTGGAGGTCTTCGGAGAGCGCGGACGAAACGCCAGGCCAGACCTTGATGCGAGCCATGTCCTATGAATAGTCAGCGATCGAGGGCTCGGTGCTGGCGAGGGTACTGCACTTACCGAGGCGTTGTACATGAAGATGTTGTACACGAGAATGTCCTGGACAATGTCGACTTCGCCGGCGTACTGTCCGAGAGAGCCCACCGAAATACCGTGCGAGCCGTTGCAGTGGAGGTTTTGCACCAGGATGTCTGTGCTGTTTGGCTTGAAGGAGACGCAATCTATCGTCGTCGCAGCGATGTCAGAAGGTGGGGACGAGCTGGAGCAACCTCAAAGGGGGGGGGGGGGGGGTTTGGGGGGGACTAGTCACGTACCGTCGCCGTTGTTGATCACAGAGTTCTGGATCACGATGTTGGAAGACCGGTAAGTGTCCCTAGAAGGATACTTCAGCGGACTTCATCCTGCAGTGGCTAGCAAAATCGAAGACCACGTACCAGCCATCCGTGTTCTTTGCTGTCACGGAGGCGTTCTTGGAATAACCAGAGATGTTGATGCCGTCGTAGAGAACGTTGGTCGAGTTGGCGATGAAGTTGTACCATTGCGGGGAGTAGCGCAGGTTCAGCGGGCCAATGGTGCCGCCATTCAACCCGATAATGCCAAACAGAACAGGACGGAGGATGAGATCGTCCTCGGCGTACAGGTCGTACCAGACCTGACCATTACCGTCCAGAGTACCACTTCCATAGACGTTGACATCCTCACCCCCAAGCTGGAAGAAGGTTGTTGCATTCTGAAAGACCTGCTTAAAGGCATTCGCCTGCCAGTAGTCGGTGTCGTTAGTGAATTGAATCGTTCCCTCGATATCTGTGCATTGAGTCAAGTTTAGTTAAGTTTTCGACATGATAGTACAACACACGCAGGGTGTTGTAGAGGTGAGTCAGGTGAAACTCACCGAGATCAACGTGCTTCAAGAAAGTGAGGTCCAACGCGGTGCCGATAATGTACTCCTTGCCGGCGTCGAAGACGACCTTTCCTCCATCGTTGCATTGCTTGATGGCAGAGAGAATATACGCCGAGTCATCGGATCCGTCGCCATGGGTGCGAACATGACAGGTCTTCGTTCGGGATTGACTCGTGGGCAGCGGCTGGAAGGGCTTGTGAGGCGAGCAGGCTTGGTTCCGGTCTCGGTTGAAGCCTTCGACTGTTGCGCCCAGTGCAAGAAGGCTGAGCGCCTGGCTGAGAAAATGCGAAGTCCTCATTGTTTAAATTGCACAGGGATGCAGCTACGAAAAACGCAAGACAATGCTTTGTGCAAGGAGGGGACTACAATGCAGACTAGTCAATTGCCGCGTAGCCTGGCTGTGTTTATATATTTTTTACCATCTCCCTCTGAGACGTGCACAGGCCCGTTACAACACCGTATCTCTCAGGGCGGGGAAGTATCTCACCCGTGGATTTTTGAATCCATCCGGGGAAATGAAAACAGCCGATGCGGAGAGTGTGGAGAAAACGTGGAGCAGCAGCCAAGCCCATGATATAATGGTGATGGCCGGGCCATCTGATAGGAGGGCTAACTCCCGCTGCGATTGTCCGATTGGGGGAAAATTGATAAGTATAAAGTGATGCCAGCAGGAGAGGACCTGATTGAATGCGTCTTCCCCTGCAGTATAGCTGGTCGGGTTTGTCTTCTTCCATATTATCCTGTATCCACTCAAGCAAGTGCCCGCGGTGGCTTGCACTGGTCTGGCTTTTCCCGGGTATCCCTGACGACATTCGGCTCCAGAGACCTGGGGTCGGTACTCCAAATGACACTGACACATCCTGTGATTCACTGTTTAGATTGACCTGCGGGGGATAACGAGGAGTTGCCCTGGAGTTGGGAGGAAGGATGAGTGTTGAGGGGAAATGAAGTGGAGGGGAGGAAACAGATGATCTGAACTCAGGTGGCCAGCTCTGGCACTCCCGGCTCAGTCTATTCTTCATCGGGAGAATTGCAGCCCTCGAATATTCTTTCAGTTGCTATATTGTCTGGGGACATACATCACCGGCCTCTTCCTCAACGCAGCTGGAGGATTGCCAACTTTCAATCAACTAATGTCCTTCTTCCACCCTTGAACAATACACAAAAGTCAATTCCACACCGAGTGGCAGAACACGACCGTTCACAAGCCTCGAAACTTCTTCATTCTAGTCAATTGAAATATGTACAGGCGCAAGAAGGGATAAAAAAGGAAATTCCCAGCGGGGTTCCTCCTTGTCTCCTCGGTCGCTTAGTGGTAAACCATCCGAATGGTACATACACCGACAATCTCATCCTCCGAAGAGACAAGGGGGGATCTAATCTAGTTTTGGTTGAGTGCCCAGCTTACATGATCCCAAAATCCCCTTCTGATTGTGTCCAAAAAGGGTCATTTAGACCGACTTCTTGACAGCGGCTTTGGCGGTAGCAGCCGCAGCCTTGGCATCATCAACCACTTCCTTTTCCAGATCCTTCACAGCCTCAGTGGTAGAGCCATCCAGGCTGCGGCGGTAAGAAACGATACGGCTGACCTGGACAACACCGACAATACCAAGGAAGAAGTTGACAGCAGCAAGCCTGTACACAACATTAGCCACAGCAAGATACCTACCAGAACAGGCATGGATTATGGGTCCACGAATAGACGTACAGGTAGTTCTTAGGAGTGATGATCATGCACCAGCGAGTCCAGATGGCACCGGTGGCCATCAGAGCACCGTTCTGGGTCAGGGACAGCTTCTCGGCAGGACGGCTAAAATCGGAGATACCGGCAATGACGAGAGCCCACTGCAGCGGACAATATCAGCATGAACGTGATGATTTTTTATACAACATGGAGAGGCGACGCCGAATGGGACCTAAGTCCGGTCGTAGAGCGAGGACTCATACCTTCATAACGGGGGCCCTAGCGATTGTCTACGTCAGCTTGATTCTTGATCATTTATGACCGATATTTCCCAATGCATTATAGGACTAGAAGTTCCCGAAGATTATAAGCTCACCAGAAATGCACCGTCTTCACACCGACGGGGCTGTTCCATAGACGCTGGAAAAAGCTCTGTTGCTCGGCCGCGGCGGCATCTGAGCTTTGGAAGCGGAAACCCTGGGCGCCAGACCGACGGAAGGGACCATATGCATTGCGGAAAGCGGCGCGGGAGTTCTGGAAGAAGCGGAGACCGACACGAGATGACATTGTGAAAGATTTGGTATGAAGAAAGACCGAGCGCGGCGGGCAAGGGTGGGTGCAATGGAGAGAGTTTGGAAGGGTTAGAGCGGAGAGTGTCGGGTTAATCCCTAGTAACAGAGAGCGGAGAGAAAAAGGCGACGCAAGGAGAGGCAGAAGGGATCCTTCTTGATAGCGATGACCGTGATCAAAAATTGAACCAGCAAATTCGAGCTTGAAGGTAACGATAGAGCAATGGTAGTCAAGATGAAGCGGCCTCCGCCAAAAGGCCCCGACGTCGGCCTCTGTTGCGGGTTGCGGCTCTTTTCCGGCTGAGGTAAGCGGTGACAATCACGCTTGACCGGATTGGTTCTGCCGGGAGGTACCTCTCAGAACCTCACCCAGCGCGATTCATCGATTAGAGCTTCCAACACGCATTGTCAGTTTTATCCTATCCCCAACTCCAGCCCCCGCTTTTTGACTAACTCGGGCAATTGCTTACCAGCATCCAGTCCTCGTTTGACGATTCTCTACTCCGTGCCCCCCGATCCATCCCGCCCGTTGCGATCCGTCAGCCACATCACAATGTCCTCCAAGTACGCTTTCACAAAGGGCCTGAAGGAGCTGCGCTTCCTTTTCTGCCAAACCTCTCAGGATAGTGCTGCTACCCGGTTAGTCGACTCTGCCGCATTACTTGATTACCTAGAACCTCTCACCTGGCATCAATGGCTAACAGTTGGATTTTCTGGTCTAGGTCGTTCCTGCAGCGCGCCTATCCTACCATGAAGAAGCACAACCCCTCCACTCCTATCTTGATCCGCGAGGCCGCTGGCACTGTGCCCAGAGTATATGCTAGATACGGTATGACCTGACGATTCCACACCCCGAGCACCCCTAGCCCCAAGAGTCTAACTACTAGTCCACATGTGTACAGAGCTCGGAAGAGAGCAGCAGGAAGCCTTGACCGGTAAGACCTTTCGACCCAATCTCAAATTCAGGCGTGACGACTAACGTCATAACCACACTACAGGCTTGACGGATCAGCAGATTGAAGAGAAGGTTACCAAACTGGTGAAAGCGTCTTCATGATCCGTCTCAATTGTTGCGCCCTTATCCATATATTCATGCTACCATGTTTTTACCCACTTCGTCCGCGCTGTACCTATAGATGAATCTGAAGACAACTTGCACCGTAACCGCCTACCCTGAAGGATTTGCAACGCTCGATCGTCATTGAGATTTGTCCGGTCTATCTATCTCCTTTTTAAGAGCTACAGCGAACTAGTACTGTTGGCGATCTCGCCAAATCTATATTGCGCCCAGCTCATACTTCCCTCCTTCAACGTCCACAGACGCCGCCCTCTGTCGTCCCCGGCCGCACCAGCTCCGATATGAATCGGCAGCAGATGGTCAAAGGTCGGATGTGCCTTGCGGGCGTCGGGCCGCTTGAGCAGATCCGCCAACGCCTGCTCCCTTTCCGCCGGCTGGGTCGTGGCCGCGTCCTTGAGCGCCTCGTCGAAGCTGGCGGTATACGGCAAGGGCCGCGGGTCGCCCCAGGAGAACTGCAGGTCTCGCAGATTATGGACTGCCATGCCAGAGACAATGATCAGAATGTTTTCCTCGCGGAGCTTCGCCACCGCCTGGCCGAGGCGGTAGTGCTGCACAGGATCTTCCGAGTCGAACAGCGAGACCTGCACGATAGGGACATTCAAAGGATTCGACTCGGGCTCAAAGGCTACGAAGAAACGGTGTCAGCAGATCAATCCCTATGCAGCCCGTACATACCTTGCCTCTTCCACTGCACCCGCATTCGCCTATTCAGAGGCAAAGGGAAACATACCGCATTTGAAACTCGCCCAGACACCATGATCCAACCCCCTCTTCACACCTTCAGCCTTAATCCCGGCCTCTCCCAATGCGTTCAGCACCTTATCCGCCACCTCCTTACTCCCGACATTCGGATACTTCTCCTTGTAGTAATGACTCGGGAACCCGTAGAAGCTAGAGAGTAGAAAAAAAAAAAGCGTCAGTACGAGCACAACCACCTCCACACAGCCCCCCATTCCCGGGTTCTCAACCACCACAAACCCTAGCACCCTAGCAAGAGGCGGGGAAGACATACTCATAGATCAACTCCGTAATCTCCG
This sequence comes from Aspergillus saccharolyticus JOP 1030-1, assembly GCF_003184585.1. NCBI lineage: Eukaryota > Fungi > Ascomycota > Eurotiomycetes > Eurotiales > Aspergillaceae > Aspergillus > Aspergillus saccharolyticus. The sequence continues at coordinate 614,058 of NW_020290622.1, read as the reverse complement.
CCGTATTCACCTGGATAGTATCAGGCTTCCCCTGCCAATGCGCTGAGAAAACCACCACCGCACGCGGCTTCACCTTCGTGGTAATCTCCCGCCCGATCTCGCCCAGCTTATGGTACGCCGGATGCTGGTGGTCATACATGATATTGGGCTACCACACAATCAGCACGGTACTTTTCTCGGCGAACAAGTGCAGGCTCGCTTCAGGGTATACGGCCTTATATCAAAACGAAAAAAGAAAGAAACTCACACCCCCATGACTTAAGAAGTATACCGGCGTTTTCGTCATAGTGCTCTCGTAACGCTGCTGCTGGAATGCGGCTCGGTTTTGACTCGGGCCGGACGCGACGGCAGCTCGACCTGCTGGTGCTGTGCTGAACAAGCGACGGAATCGATGCAGCGTGGCGCCTGACTCGTCGGTGGTGGTGGTACTTTGGTCGATGGATGGACCCGTCAAGACGCAGCGGGCAAGGGCAACTGCGAGGAGAAGCGCAAGGATGGATATCAACGCGGTAGATGTGGCTTTTCGGTGAGTTGGGGTTGTTTGAGTTTTAATTTCCACTTCAGGCGCGGCTGTTGTAGTAGAAGGCATGTAGTAGGATACCTATACAGATACTACTACTATCATATATGTAAGAGGGTATGATGTACCTTTTTATCTTTAGGGAAATCTCGATCATGCAAATGAGGCTAAAACGAAAAGGGTCTTCAATTCCCCTGAAAGATGGGGTTTATAAGCACAGGCACTGACGCTAGAAATGCTCAAAATCAAAATCAAAACACCCAATCGGAGATGCAGGGACTGGGTGTGTGTGGTTCAAGAAGTACCTAGAACTGTAGAAGATGCGAGAGCAGCAGCCGATTCTGTAATCCAAAGCGCATCCGATCGGGTGGTGACCAATCTCAGGTATCGGGAGTGCGGAATTGCCCCGCGCTTTTCCCGACGGAATTATCTTCGAGCCTATTTTCGTCTCTATAGTTCGTCAGTGACTAAAATCGCTCTAAGAAATCAGGATGAATCTTTTAAACAACAGTTTTTTTTTTTCCATTCCATGAGTTTGGTTGCCTAGTTGCGATACGCCCAAAGAGTGAATTGAGTGCTAGTTATTTATCATAGGTTCAAACTTTTGACTTGCTTAGTACCACACTGGTCGGTTGGATATTCTGGTAAAGGTAAATAATCATGTAGGTCCAATAAGGTTTTTATCAATTATGCCAAATGAGCACGGTCTTCATCCAAGGGCCCGTCGAGTTAGTATGAATTTATTGTAATGGTGGTAGTTGTTATTGTTCGGGATAGTGAATACAGACCGGAATGTCTCAACTATGGTGACGCGCATATCACAAATGTAAATGCAGGCGGGGAATCAACAAGAAGTAACAGATACGTCCAAGTGCAGGATTTCCAAATCATAGCAGAAAGACAGGTGATGAATGTATGAAAGCCCCGATCCAGACCAGGCGCTATGAACATGTGCTGTGACATATCGCTTAACATGATTAAAATGATGTAAGGTTTCATATCAAAAAAAGGAAGAAATCAACCCAAGAAAGGCATGTGGAATATCACATAATGATACAGTCACCCTCGTTTTGCTTCTGCTGGTTGACGGCAGATCGAGAAAGACGTGTTTTTTGCATGCGGGCTCCACCCTGTTTGATTTCCTCGAGGCGTTCACGGGCCTTAGGAAACCCTTGAGCTAGATAATAGCAGAGGCGTTAGTAAGAATACATGAGAAACCTTGGAGTAGTACGTACCAGCTGCGCGCCAATACCAACGTTTCGCGTCATCCAAATTCGCGGCAACGCCGATTCCAACTTCGGTGAAGTAGCCCATTGCATACTCAGCCTTGGCTAAACCAGCAGTCGCAGCCTTTCGTGCCCAGAGATATGCCTCCGTATCACTTTGCTGAAGGATGCCTTCTCCACCGGTAAGATACCATCCACTAAGCGCGAGTTCGCTCTGGTGCTCGCCTTGTGCAGCGGCATGTGTGTAATATATGATGCTCTGCCGAGGATCCACAGGGCAGCCCAGTAGGCCATATTCATATGCATTGCCCAGGTAGAACTGAGAGAACTTGTATCCGAGTTCTGCGGCCTGATGGAACAATTGGCTTGCATAGGCTTCGTCACGTGCAACCACATCGTTGCCTCCGTTGGCATACATCAAGGCCAATTCGTGCAGAGCATGAGGGTTTTCCACGTCAGCGCGATCCGCTGCACGCTTGAGCCAGGCAACTCCCTCGCGGGGATTCTTTGCCTGGCCTAGCAGGCCCTTCAGTAGAATCATTCCCATTTTGTACATCGCGGGAGGATCACCAAGGGCGGCTGCACGTTTATACCATTGAACAGCCTTGAACGGATCTCTCTTGGTACCGCCACCTTCCTCCTGGCCAATCTCACAACACACGGCAACACGATACGCCGATTGGGCGTGCCCCTGCTTCGCAGCCGCGTAGTACAAACCAAACGCTTCCTTAGGATCAACTGGCAGACCCATTTGACCCTGACCGTAGCAATCAGCCAGGTAAAATTGTGCATCAGCATAACCTGCAGAAACCAATTTCTTCACAATCTTGTAACCGTCCATGGTATACTTCTCTCGGGCTTTCGCCTTAGTTTTGGGATCCATTCGACTAGCATCAACCAGCACAGTCGAAGCTTCGACCAGCTTTTGAGCAAACAGCAATTGAGTCTTACGATCATTCGGTTTTGCCTTGACCAACTGCTGTAGGCGCTGCAGCTCTGCTTGCGTAACCGGACCGGACGGTGGTGCTTCGGGTGGGGTGCCCTGCGGTGCTGTTGGGGGAGATCTGGAGTCACTGACGCCCTCGTATTGTCGCATAGGAGCAGGTTTGGCCGCCTGTTCGAGCCCAGGACGAAATGGGACAGGATGATGGGGAAGAGAATCGGGGTTCTGCTGTTCATCCAGCATTTCTGGTTGGTTGACGGGCGGGCTGGGATCCTGGACGTTTCTATAGGGCTGAGATTGCCCATTGCTGTAAGAATCGTCTCTAGCTGCATAACCAGCTTCAGCATCTGGATGCACTGGCCCAGGAGGGCTCCAGTTGTCGTTTCGTTGCATATACGGATCTTCGTACGGATCAAGGTTGTATGCATAATCCGGTTGATCGTGATGATGCGCAGCAGGGGGCGCATTATCACCTCCAGGCAAATCGAACTGGAAACCTGCATTGGCAAATTGATTGAGCGGGGGCGCCTCGCGCGGATCAGGCTCTGGATACGTGTAAGGGTTGCTTGCCGTTTGAGGGCTGAAAGCCGTATACTGGGCCCGATATGACGTAGGCGACGTAGGAGTTGCCTTGACCGGCGGCTGTTCTAAGCCAGGCAGGCTTTCGTCGATGATACCGCCCTTGGCCGGGTCAGGCATAGCATCGAAGTTGGGCATATCAGGCTCCTCCGCATGCTTGCGATTATAATAGCTGTCAACCCATGCTGCGGTGTCAAATCGTTCATGGGAACCTTGCGGTGGCGCGTAGCTAGGTATTTGGTAAGTCGCCTGTCCTGGATAAAGTGGCTTGGGAGGCATGCTTTGTGCGGGTGAGGAGATTGGCAAGGTTGCGCTCCTGTTGATATGGGGCACAGGGGGCGGTTCCTGTGAGTCTGTATATGATCCATTGCGCCGTTCGTAACCGCCTGGGGATGGCCGACCTGTGCTAGCGGATCTCATTGGTGTTCCCGGGGTGTTGCTCCGACTTCTACCCGGAGACATAGCACGAGGAGGTCGTTTAGCATGAGAAGTATGTGGACGATCTGGAATCTGAGTGGGGACTGATGGGCCACCATTCAGATTCATCGCGGCCATTCCGCTTTCAAGACCCCCAGATCCATACTGATCTTGAGAGGCAAATGACGTGTTGATGCTTGGCGGTTGTGGAGGACGTGCTGCAGCTAAATCGAGTATCGTTAAGCAGGCTAGCCGAAAGAAATAGAATGTCAACACTCACGCGGTCTCATCATGCGATCCTGTCTTGGGGGTGGTACTCGATCCTCCGAACCACGTCGGCTATTATAGCTTTGCGGTGGTGGGCCTCCACGATAAGCCTGACCTTGCTCGTCCCTCGGGGGCCCGTAACCCCCGCGCGAAGGCCGCGGTGCACCGCGGGGAAGCGGTCCATATGACCTCGCAACAGCGCCTTCGCCAGGATATCCAAATCCGTGGTTATCGTGACCCCCGTTGGGCAAGCCGCGGTAGTTGTTATCATAGCGACTGTCAGGGTATCCACCTTGTGGCGGGTAGCCCCTCCCACTGGGAGTTGGCTGAGGAGGACCGTAGTTGCGTACGGGCGGAGCCCTCTGTACTGGACGCTGTTGATATGCCATGTTACCCGCGGCAAGCTAACAAACGAGGGAGCGAAGACGAACGAGTGTGCGGGCTGAGGTAGGAAACGCGTTCGTTGGTCACAAGGGGTAGCGACAGATTTGTCTTCCGCGGGCTTGAGATGATTGTATCGTTCGGTCTGTCTCTGTCTAGCTAAGCCGCAGTAGCTTATGAGCAGGAGACGGACCGGGGCGGCTTTGTGCTGCAAGAATTTGCGCAAGTCAGAATAGGAGAGTGTAGCTTGGTCGAAGCTAGTTACGACAATCGTTCAGGAGCTCGATGTGAGATGTAAGATCATTCAACCCGAATGGACGCGCGCGGAGGTATTGAGTTGGTCTTCACTAAGGTTATGGACAATGTCAGTATACAAGCTATCGGCGCAGAAGCTTGCGAATGCGAAGCGCGCAAATGCGCATAGCCAGGCCAACTTACCCCCAATACAAAGAAAGAAAAGCGATCGCCCTCGTGGTATGGAGATGAGACCAGTTCCAAGACCAGACTTGCGAAAACAATGTCAGAAGGGGAAAGAATCCGTCAACTTTAAAAGAGCGTGTGCGACTCCACAAAGAATGAAGAGGACGTAGAAGAGAGAGAAGCAATGAGGGCGGAGGAAGGCAAGAGAAGGAGGTTCAAGTGCGAGTCGCGCAGATGAAGCAGTGAAGTTGAGTGGAAGGAAAAACAGCCGCCCAAGAAAGAGGGGAAAGACGAGAGAGCCCTGGAGGGTCCGCGGGAGGGTTAATTTAGAGACAAGTGAACTACTCCGGAGTCACAGTATGTACTAGTATGTACTGTACGGAGTACGGAGTATATCACAGTAAGTTATCTCAATCTGGGGTGATTAGCACCAAACTACACCCTTGATACTAGAGTGCTCAGAAAGCAAAGCAAAGAAGAGAAAAGGGAAGATAACAAGAGGAATCCAAAGAAATCAAAAGGACCTCCTCTACTCGATCCTTTTTAATCTGTCTTGCATAGTTGATTTGTTTCACGCTGACCGGCACCTGACGCTGAGGCTGGGGGACACCCCCATCCTTCTTTGACTGAAAAAAAAAATAAAAATAAAAAGACCCACGCTGGGTTCCGCCAATCTTCAGGTTCATGTCCCACTTTCTATGCCTTCCCTTCGTCCCTTTGCGCGCCTAAATGTGGGAGATGTCTCGGCAGCGCCGGAAAGTCGCCCGGGTTGATGGTGAGTTGACGCCGATGGGTCTCTCCTTTCTGCTCAAGATTGGAGGTGCAATGACTTCTTGGCATGGCGCTAACCGTTGCTCCACGCCTCGTGGATTACGCCTGCGCTCACCAGAAACAATTGGAAGGAAGATCCTAAGTTACCTCGTCTGAAGCGTCCCCCCCCCTTCTTCCCCTCTCTCCTCCTCTATAAGAGAAGATTGGAGACAACATGCAGTCTTTCATTCAGCGTGGAGCTGCCTTCTTCACGCCCAGTCGGTCGGTTACTCCCAAAGAAAGCCCCCAACCCAGCAGCGATGATGTCGTCGAAGAGTTCAAGCAGGCTCCGGCAGCCGACACGCTCTTTCCCAAGGTCGACCCCGCCGTGGACGGCGAAGAGTGTCTACACGACTGCGCATCCTGCACGGTGAAGTATCCGGCCAAGTTCGAGGTGGATCAGGAGGACAATATGTACGGCAACATCAACGAATGGGCCACTCATGTACTGGTCGCGACCGGCAAGACGGACTGGGTGCGCGATGTCGCCGACGAGCCGGGCAGTGTCATGGAGGCGATTGAGAAGGGAGGACTTGTTCCAAGCAATGGGGTAAGCAAGCAGCTTACACAAAAGAACAAAAGTCACCGGTCTATTTACTGACCGCGGTTTTTGGGGAAAATTAGAAACTCAAGCTCTCCGCCTCGAACATGCCCGTGCCCGACGAGTACCACCACCACGAGCAAGGCCAACAGCCCACTACCGTTCTCCTCCTCCCCAGTTTCTCCGTCATCGATCAAGTCACTCCAGCTCTGGCGCCCGATCTCATCAAGTACTTCGTCAACCCCTCCCCAACGACCACCACACCGTTACGGTTGACCAGCCACCCAACCCCAACAACAACAACCACTTCTTCCTCGTCGACAGAGGACCAACCCACCACCACCGGCCCCGAAACCGAACCTACTCCTTTGACCCTCGACCAAATCCACACTCTCACCCCGCTCCGCTCCCGCCCCTGTCCCCACTCCGCCGTCATCCTCCTCTGCTCGCACCGCACCCGCGACGCCCGCTGCGGCCAATCCGCCCCCTTGCTCCGCAAAGAATTCGAGCGCCACCTGCGCCACCTGAACCTCTACCGTGACCTCGACGACGAGCGACCCGGCGGCGTGGGCATCTACTTCATCAACCACGTTGGCGGCCACAAGTACGCCGCGAACGTGATCATCTACCGTCGGCGCGACTGGGAGTGGCATCTCCGTCAGGAGGACGGCGGTGCTGGTTCCGGCGGTGCCGCGGAGCAAGAAGGCGCGGCCCAGGGCATCTGGCTGGCGCGCGTCAAGCCGCAGGATTGCGAGAATATCATCCGCTACACCGTGCTGCAGGGCAAGGTGGTTAAGCCGGCGGAGCAGTTGCGGGGTGGCTTTGATCGGGAGAGGGGGCTGACTAGTTGGTAGATGAAACCTGCATGGGTTTCGGGATTGGGTTTCTTCTTGGCTCAACATAAAACCTTCTTTTGGATGCATTTAAATATATATATATATATTTTATGTATGTATGTATGTATGTATATTGATATTTGACATATACACTAGATAACGCTCACAATTAGAGGGGAAGAACACGCAAGGCATGACTATATCAGTCTGGCAGCTCTTTTGGATTTATCCACTTTTATCTTTATCATGATCTTCTCCATTCAGTCAGATGTGCCTGGTCCCTTCATTTGATGAGGCTAGAGATTTGTCTGATGGTCGTACAGTACGAAGTTGTGTTGGTACGGTTCTTGGACATAGTAGTAAAGCTGAGATATATACGAAACCTGAAGCTTTCTCCATTGGAGGTGAAGTGAATGTTCGCCCCGCGCTACGGTGTGCGGAAGAGTTTAAATATGTAGTACACCCCTACAGAAACGAACAAGCAAGTCATCACACTAACCATAGCCTTATTCACACCATGCGAATCAACCTTGAAGTTATTTATTTCAATTGAGGGTCATATTTGTACTGTACTATACTGCACTGCCTATTCACAAACCAAACACCACGCTCATATGTGATCCTCGCGTGCGTTCAATACATGTATGTACATGCCGCAAACAAAGAGAAAAACAATTCATCCGAACAGCCAATGTTATTCACCACGGGAAGGATAATGCCTTAGCAAGCTCCTTTTCAGGATTTCTCTCTGCCCCGTAAGCATGCTAAATACATATACTGAGCTCGAAGGCACAATTCGGTAATCGTTCAAGAAAAAAATGCCCAAATCCGAACAATTCAGAATGAGATAAAAGGGAGTAGAAAAAAGGGAATTAGAAACGAAATGCATAATAAAGAAGACAGTGCAAGGTGGCTTGAACTTGGAAAGAGATTTCGACCGGTTCATGGTGGATCGATTTGAAGAAGTAACAAAAAAATTTGATAGACAATAGGCGATCAGTTCTCTTTCTGATGCCTTAGGTAAAGAGTCATACAAGCTGGAGAGGAGAGAGGATGGGGACGTAATAGGCGGGAAGAAGAAAGTGTCAGGAGTAATGATGCCTCGCACTTATTCCTCTGCGGGATTGGCGGCAACTGATGGGGGCTCCTTTGCCTTCGGCGCCGTTATATTGGCAGTCCGAAGGACATCAGGCAACTTGAGGGGAGCAGCTGAGGCTGATTCCAATTTATCGAGCTTTTCGCCCCGGAGAACTTTCTCCATCTCCTCCTTGGTCAAGGTTTCATACTCGATCAGAGCCTGGGTCAGTAGCTCTAGCTCCTTGCGTTTCTCGGTCAGAATATTGGTGGCGCGAGCGCGAGCTTCCTCGACAATTTGTCGGACCTCGGATTCAATTTCCTGTTTCGTCTCGGAAGACAGGCTGTCGTAGTTGGAACTCAAGTCGACATTGCCAAGTTTCTTGGAATAGCCAAACTGAGTGACGAGGGTGAAGGCGGTTTGGGTCGCTGCTCGAATATCCTGCAGTTGGTCAGCAAAGAATGCGGTTTTGGGGTAAGTAGAAAATGAGACGTACGGCCGAAATACCACTGGTGACCTTGTCAGGGCCGAAAATAAGCTCCTCTGCAGCCTTACCGCCCATGGAAACATCAATGTCGGACAAATATTGAGTGTAGTTCTTGGACACCTCGTCCATCTCCGGCAGAAAATGGGTGATACCCAGCGCCATCCCACGCGGGACGATGGTGATCTTGTAAAGGGGCATAGACGATTCCGAGAAGTAAGCGACAAGCGCGTGGCCGGCTTCGTGGTAGGCAGTAAGGAGCTTGTCCTTGTCTTGGATGACACGACTGCGAGCCTCCGCACCCATCATAATCTTGTCCTTTGCATAATCAAAATCTTTTGGCCCAACCTTAGCCTTCTTGTTTCTGCTAGCGTAGATAGCGGCCTGGTTGACAAGGTTCTCTAGCTCGGCACCGGAGAACCCAGGAGTGCCGCGAGCAATGACCGCCACATCAACGTCAGTGCTAATCTGAACGTTTTTCATGTGGTGCTTAAGAATATCCATGCGACCGCGAACATCAGGTAGGCCCACAGTCACCTTCCGATCGAAACGACCAGGACGCGTGAGAGCCTTGTCTAGAAGCTGAGGATAGTTGGTTGCTGCGATGATGATGACTCCGCTGCTCTGGGAAAATCCATCGAGTTCAGTGAGCAACTGGTTCAGGGTTTGCTTCACATAAGCGGCGTCCCTTTCGTTTCTCTTAGCACCGATGGCATCCAGCTCATCGATGAAAATGATAGCCGGAGACTTGCTGCGGGCCTGATTGAACAGCTCCCGAACACGCTTGGCACCGACGCCAACATAGACTTCGTCGAATTCAGAGCCGGACATATAGAAGAACGGAACGCCAGCTTCACCTGCGACAGCACGCGCGAGTAGAGTTTTACCAGTACCAGGAGGACCGACCAAAAGGACACCCTTCGGCAACTTGCCACCGAGGGAATTGAACCGGTCCGGGTTTACCAAAAATTCAACAAGTTCCTGCAGTTCATCCTTGGCCTCATCGCATCCATGGACATCGCTGAAGCGCACGGTCTGGTGTTCAGGCTGGGCTTCGTTGTTTTGTGCGCCCTTGACGTTCTTCAGGAGACCGGAGGTCTCAAGGAGAACGGCGATCATTACCCAAGACGTGTATGCGATGAAAGCCAAGACGATGAAGAACCTCACCCAGCGAAAGATAGTGCCTCCCAGCGACTCCTCCACCACAACGTATAGAGGTGCATCTTTAGCTCCAGTGCCGCTTTGATTTGGTGCCGCGTGAAATTTGCCGTGGGTACCTTTCGACACAACAGCTTGACCGATAGCTTGGATTTGCTCGGGCCGAAGTTGCTGAAGAGGGTCAGGAGTGGATTGGTGGTTAGCGCCTAGGAAGGCAGTAGAGCCATCTGCTCCGCTAACCCGTTGCAGTGCCTTGTGGTATATCGCTTCAGTGGCCGCATTACTGGCAAAATAACCAGATCTGTATCGTTCAATGATGATGGCAGGATGGTTCGCACGTAGGAGAGCCTGATAGAAAGCATTTTGAGCGTTCGCGCTGCTGGGGTTGTTGTTTGCAGTTTTCTCCCTCTGAGCGAGTAAAGCTTGAGAGGGACCTCCGAAAAGGTATCGCTGCTGTTGAAGAGGTGAAAGTCCATGTACTTGCGGGGCGTGGCGGATGCGGTTCGGATTTGCGGTCAGCGTGGAAAAGAAGCGAGATGCGGGTGTGGCGACACGACGGCTAGTGATGGATGGCGAACTCCAAAAGATTGCCGCTGTAGAGTGCAGGTGTTAGTATGTGGCTGCAAGAAGGATCAGAAGCTGAGAAAATGTACTAGCTAATAGGGAGCGAGCCCTTTGGGGTTCTGCCGGCTTGTACAAGACAGCTGATCGAAGAGCCTCGGAAGGTGTTGTAGCTAGGAATTCAGGCAGGGAGATCTGAAAGGTTTCCTGTACGGAAGAGAAGACACCTTAGTACAAAACTTCCCATTGTATATCAACGAAGGTAGGGCAAAGGCATACAATCGAGTTGAGTTCGTGGCTGGTCCGTTGCGGCTGAGGGGCGGCGGCAGATTGTTCAATCTGCTTCCAGGGCGCGCTCAGTAGATTGAGAAGAGAAGGCCAGGCATCGAATGCCACGGCGGCCATACTCTGTAGCGCGACGAAGTCATCAGTTGGAAATCCGATTAATTAATGCAGGAATGTTCAGAATGTCCGTACCGGCCTAGGGATCGGAACTTGAAAGGCCATGGCTAGGCGATGGCGGCACTTGGCCGCTGTCACAAAAGAGTCTTCCCTTTAAGTGGGGAGTAAGATGATGATTTAAAGGCGATTCAGTGCTCAACGAAGATAGAAGCCATCCCCTGCCACTTCAAACAGTCATGTCGATGGGAGAAGAAGATAGCCGGCAATGATGATGTCGGGCCATTCTGATATTCGGCGGGCGGCGAAAGTCATCTGCCGAACGTTGCCACCACGGCTTCAATGGGGTTCCGTAGTCTCGCCGTCACACACATTCCACGTGACGCCGCTGGATTCTCATAGATCGGAGTTTCGCAGTCCAACACGTCTCTTCTTATTATGGTGACTGTATCGTTGTACATTGGGGAATCATGGCAATGGATACGCACTCAATTTCTTCCAGGTATCTCACATTCAAGTGCGTTGACACCTCTCGTGATGATCTTCAGACAGAGATTACGGTATTGTATTTACGACCGATATTGCTACCTGTCAGCAATCCGTGGTTCAGGCTCCTACGAGGTCTTTGACGACCTCTGCTCGTTTGTCTTCGGAGCCTCATCCGGGTACCTAGCTACATAACGGGGTTATGATCCAAGACTGTCGACCTGTACCCCCTTTTTAGCCGCTCCGTTACGGTGCATTTGATCTTCCATGGCAATATCTTGGAGCAATATATCAGTGCTACTATTACCTTCTCCGTGCTCTCCAGCGGAATCATCATCCTTTTAGGGACTGACTGACTCATCGCACTGTCTCGGCATACCCAATGGCCGCGTCTGTCTTTACTAGCGAAGGCCATGCCCCGAAAACTCATCTTTCTCATGGGAGCACCCACGCCGAGAAGCCTTGAGTGGGATGAAGACAAGCTGCTCCAGGAGCCTATCTTCCCTTTCACAGACCAAAATCCTCGTGACGAAGATTCATGGCATCTGGCGGACGCCCACCCTGTGAAATGGAGGCTTTTGCAGGAGCTACGGACATCTGAGTCGTTCCCGGGCTCTTCCAATTCGGAGGGTGGGGAACGAGCCTGTTTCTTAACAACCCACGACCTCACGGCCGATAGAGGTACCTTGGCGGCTGGACAGGAGGGTTTGGCACTAGCCAGGTTCTACGAGCACTCCTTCACCGTGCATGAGATTTCCGAGATCACTACGGCTGGTGTTCGCTCTGGAGATTCCCTCCAAAACAGCGGCTTATGGGCCGACAGTACTGGGAGTTCGATGGCAACAGAGAGCGAGAGAGAGGCGCTGAACCCAGGAATTCTGCCTCATGGACCCGTCATCGACCTCCAGAATATCCCTACAGCCGCATACTTGACTTCCATTGTGCCACAGACAATGACTGTGAATCTTGTGGTGTCAATCATCACTATCCACCCCCCGCGTCGTATCGTAACACGGCAATGGAAGAAAGAATTAGACCTAGTCGAGGTTGTTGTCGGCGATGACACACGAAGCGGATTTGGAGTAACCTTTTGGCTACCTTCCGTGGATCAAGGAGATCATGTTGCAGAGAATCGTAACCCCATCGAAAACGAACTCGGAAAGTCGCTAGCGGCACTTCGACCACGTGATATTGTTCTGATGCGCACGGTAGGATTGAGTTCCTTCCGAGATCGGGTGTACGGGCAAAGTCTGCGGAAGGGAGTCACCAAAATCGATCTTCTGCATCGACAGCGGGTTGACGCAAACGATGCAGGTGGCGTGTACAGTGCAAAGAGGCTGCGACACTTCCAACCACAGCAGGGTCCTGCAGCTAAGAACGAAGAGGATCTACTGGTACTAAAAGTGAACAAGGTGCGCGAGTGGATCAGACAATTCGCGCCGGATGCGGGAGGCGGTGTCAATGGTAAGGGGCCGCTAACACGTGGTCGTCTGTCTGGAAAAGCCCCCAGGCATAACGTACTGCCTCCAGATACGCAAGAAGTATAAATAAAACTTCGGCAACAGTACGCTAGGTAAGGGCTTAGGAAGCTGGAAAGCGCTGAGTCTTTACAGGGATGCGCTTTAGCTCCTGCACATGACTTCAATGGCTGGTAACACAAAAACGGGAAGAAGTGTCTGCTCTTACAAGCAGGGAGAGATGCATGGGCGATCGGACGATCCTGAAGCTTGGGATTGGGGACAGAGGCGCGAATACGATTATGCTTCCTGCAGACACTCATGGCCTCATTGCGACTCTTGAGGTGATACAGCGACAAGCGGATTGGGGAATGCAACCCGAGGAAGGTTGAGCAGCATCCACCTGCCGAGATACGAGGGAGTATAATGACGACTTCCGCTGTTGCCCATGCTAGTGACCTTTGCAAGTGACCAGATTGTTGCATTGAGTTGCATAACAGTCATAATACGGATGGCAGATCATAAGAAAGGAAAACAAGAAATGAAATCGCAAATATCCTCATTGATTTGTTCGAATTGAATCAGAAGATACAGAGCAATACTGTGTAATCCAGGGGCAAGAATAGACATGAATTGCCCCACGCAGCACCTGATCCGGCCGCAACTACTTGGACTAGACCTGAAACCGTACGCTAATTACCGGTACGGAACTGGTTTTTGAATGGTTTGAATGGGGGGTGGCGGGCTGGCCGCAAACGTGGATGTTGAAACGCCAGCCAGCCAGTGGTCCGTCCGGGGGGGGGGGGAGAAAAGGGTGGTGGTGCCTGGATTAGTTAGTGGGCAGTGGGCACGGCACTAATTTTTGCTACGCTCAGCGACACCTTTCGTAGATTGGCATAAGGCTGCCCACACCTTATGGAGTACGCACTGTGAGCCTGTATTAAGGGGTGCACTTGGGGGTCTCTCATCATACAATCTGGATACACGTACCGTGCTCTCGTTACAGCAGCCCCCCCCCCCCCCCCAAAATCCGCCCCTCCATAGTTAGTCGTCAAAGTCACAATAGCCAGGTGTTCTCCTCTTCTTTCTACTCTTTCTTATAACTCAATTTCCTCTCCTTTTCTAAAACCGCTCCCCCTCCTCCTTCCCTTTCCCTCCCCCGTTCATTCATTCTCTTCTCCGATCCGATTTAACCCCCAATCTAATTACTCTTCTTCGTCTACTCGGCCTTGTTGGGTCTTACTTTCAACCACTTTCGAAACATCTTCCTCGACCTATCTCCTTTCCTCGGCCGGGTTTCACTTCTAATCCTTTGTACTTCGCCCATACTCTCTCTGCTCCGGTCACTCGTTTGGAGCAAGTTCCTCTTCTCCAAGCAATTCCTGCCCCCTTTCGCTCTAATACCTACACACAACCACAATCATGAAGGGTATGTATAGGTCTATAGATAGTGGCTCGGCCACTATGCGCCCGTCGCATCTGACTGATCACATTCCTTAGCTCTTATTTTGGTCGGAGGTTTCGGTACCCGTCTGCGTCCCTTGGTGAGTACCTCTTCCCCGCTGACGATCGTGACGCCGAACATACCAATGCGATCGGGATTTGTGGAAGTTGCGCCTGCTAATCTTCTATGTCTCCATAGACCTTGACGCTTCCCAAGCCGTTGGTGGAGTTCGCCAATCGGCCCATGATCTTGCACCAGGTCGAAAGCTTGGCTGCTGCAGGTGTCACGGACATCGTCCTGGCTGTCAACTACCGTCCCGATGTCATGGTTGCCGCTCTTAAAAAAGTATAAATATCCTCCCCAATCGCTCGAAGACGGCACGCTTACACCAGATTCCCGAGTTAGTACGAGGAACAATACAACGTCCGAATTGAGTTCTCCGTGGAATCCGAACCTCTGGGCACCGCCGGTCCCCTGAAGCTGGCCGAAAAGATCTTGGGCAAGGACGACACACCATTCTTCGTTCTGAACTCCGATATAATCTGCGACTACCCCTTCAAGGAGCTTGCTGAGTTTCATAAGAGCCATGGTAACGAGGGTACCATTGTCGTCACCAAGGTGGACGAGCCCTCCAAATACGGTGTCGTCGTTCACAAGCCGAATCACCCCAGCCGGATCGATCGGTTCGTCGAGAAGCCCGTTGAATTCGTCGGCAACCGTATCAATGCCGGTATCTATATCTTAAACCCCAGTGTGCTGAACCGCATCGAGCTGCGCCCTACCTCTATTGAGCAAGAGACCTTCCCCGCCATTGTGAAGGATGGCCAACTGCATTCCTTTGACTTGGAGGGCTTTTGGATGGATGTTGGTCAGCCTAAGGACTTCCTTAGCGGAACCTGTCTCTACTTGACGTCCCTGGCGAAGCGCAATTCCAAGCTGCTTGCCCCTAGCAGTGAGCCCTACGTCTACGGCGGAAACGTTATGGTCGACCCATCCGCCAAGATTGGCAAGAACTGTCGCATTGGCCCCAATGTTGTCATTGGTCCCAACGTTGTGATCGGTGACGGTGTGCGCTTGCAGCGCTGTGTTCTCATGGAGAACAGCAAGGTCAAGGATCACGCATGGGTCAAATCTACCATTGTCGGATGGAACAGCTCTGTTGGTCGGTGGGCTCGTTTGGAAAATGTCACAGTGCTTGGTGACGATGTCACCATCGCTGATGAAGTTTACGTGAACGGTGGCTCGATTCTGCCTCACAAGAGCATCAAGCAGAACATTGATGGTGAGCTCCTACTAGGAACCATGAGTTCTTGGATCATGTCACTAACCGATCCCTTTCGAAACAGTCCCTGCGATTATTATGTAAAAGTCCCTCTTCACGTCGCCACGCCTCTACTCACCTCTATAAAATCCGCCCTTCTCCCCCGATGCTCAGACGCGTTAGAAATTCGTGCTTTGCGCATTACCTCCATAAGAGCAGTGCCGAGCCTTGGCCCCATGGCTCTCCTTGACGAATCATAATATACCTGGATACAATGCTCCCCCGACCTTCCGAAGAATCTACCTTCTTGCGCTTACTTCTTTGTTGTGCTGGACCGACTTCGCATGCTAGAGGCCTTGATGGTGGAAGCGTGTCTTATTCGGGTTTGTACTTCTGTAAAACCTACTAATCTCATTTCGTGGTCTTTTGACCCCCTTTGACTCGCTCTGGTTCTATTTCTACGTTTCCGACTACCAATTCTCGCAAATTTTACATTTTGATCCTCTTTTCGACTTCACAGCTGCTCTCAGCCAGTCGTTTCTTCTCTGGTCCAGACTCAAGTTGTTCCTTCGCCTGTTTTTCCCGTTTAACCACTTTCTTGGCCATGTTTTTGGGTGGGAAGGAAGAAGGGTGAGCACATGGACTAATACTCTATCTGATTTTAATGACGTATGTGGACATGGGTTTCAAGGAATGTAAATAAGGGGAGGCAAAGAATTCAGAAAATCAAAAGCACAGAAGAATATATTGTCGTGAATGCTCTTGCTCAGACACCGTAGTGACTTGTCCCGATCTCGTTTGGTTGTATTAAATGTAACAGTATTTATACACTAGAAGTAAGAATCATATGTTTAAGAAAGGTCAAATCACCAAAAACCCTCCCTTCTTTTCGCCGCGTTTCCCTTATTGTTGGGTGGTGGCCGCCATCTGTGCTTCCTCCCGATCCAGAATCTTCTCCCACTGCACGCGCAGCTCCTCCATCTGCCGCCAGCACTGGCGGCCCAGCTCCTCGAACGCGACCCGCTCCTCGGCCGTGAGGTCACGCGCACCACGCTTGCGGCGCCGCGTACGATCCGCCTCGACAACCGCCGGTCCGGCCACGCCGCCGTGGCCCCAGCCGTCCATCTCCGTCGAGATGACGCTGTCGCGGCCGAGCCGGTCGCACGAGGATCCCCACTTGACGCGCCCGCCTCCATGCGCGCGGTAGGGCTCCTCGGCGGCGTCCAGCTCGGCCTGGCTGCTCAGCGCCAGCCACACAGGCGCGCAAGCCCCCAGGTACGTCCACATCGTGTGCCAAGGGGAGCCCAGCAGGCGGGCGAGCCAGAAGGCGGCCAGCATCGCGTAGATGAGCGGGAGCGGGAGCGGGAGGATCGCGGTGCCGCAGATGCCCGGATGGGCGAGGTAAGTAATCGGTTGTGCTGTTTTTGTTTCGTTTTGTGCAGTGGATTTTTGACGTTTGGGATCGCACGCGTAGAACGAACTGGTCCAGGGGTCTGTGGCCGGGAGGTCGGCGGTCAGGGCGAGAATGTCGGTCAGGGCTTTGGAGGATTCATAGGGAGTGGCGGTGCGGAGGCCCTGGAGGTCTTCCGGGGAGAAGTACTGGAGGGTGGCTTCAATGCTGGAGACCCAGATGATGCGGCTGTGGGGCGCGGAAGAGGAGTGGAGGAGAGGCATTAGGTTATGTGCGAGCATGTAGTGGCCGAAGACGTTGGCGCAGAAGACGTTGCCCAGACGGGGTTCCTCTTCTGGAGCAGTGGTGGTTTGCGGCGCAGTGAGCAGGCCGACCGGGGCGATCTTGTAGGCCGGCCACGAGACCGTGTGAACAAGGTCCGTCAGGACCCCCCAGACGGCCTGGGGCCAGTTGAGGCCGGTCCAACCGCCGATGCCGGCGTTGAGGATCACGGCGTCGAGCTTGGGGAAGGTCTGCGTGAGGCGCCGCGCGCAGGCGCGCGTCGACACCAGGTTGGACAGGTCGACGGTCTCCGGGGTGAAGGTGATGCGGGCGCGGTGCCCCGGGTGGGATTTGGTGGTTTGTTCGAGGTGAGATTGCAGGCGCTGCTGGGTTTCAGCGCCCTTCTTGGTGCTTCGAGTGGTGAAGACCACGGTGAGGCAGCGGTGGTTGTTGGAGGGAGACTTGAGGAAGTCGTCGACGAGGCGGCAACATATTGAGAAGCCGAGACCGCTGGATTTCAGATAAGATTTGTTAGTCTGTAGTTCAGTTTGAGGGAAGAGGAATGTGATGCTGTTGTTGCTGGTATCGTCCTGCCTGTTGTGTTCTTTGTTGTTGTCGTTGCTCTTTTTCTGGTGTTGGTACGGACAAGGGGCCAGGGGAAGCTTAGGGTCACAGTACTAGCTGTGCCATTGGACGGAAAATGAGCTTACCTGTTTGTCCCGGTAACTAGAATTATCGAAAGATTTGCTAGATCTTCCTCGTGGGCGTGATTGGCCATGATGGCAGCTTATTCTGATGGAAAGCGACCCAAGGCTGGGGGCTGGTGAGGCACGACGAGGTCCGATCATTTTGCCCGCATTCGCGTTGGTTGCTGCGCCGATAAGCTCCCTGCTTACTAAACCACAGCTTATCGTAATTTAGTTACCTCTCAGGTGATGCAGAGTCATGTGGCATGGAGCTTGACAGCCGTTAATGCCTGTGGTGTTGACATTGAGCAATACGCACTACTACTGAGAAGAATTCGGTGGGCCTCGGTTATGACACTGAGCTTGCTCGTCTATGCTTACCCTTCGTTGTCTGACTTTTGCATCCACTGAGGCATGAGATTCAAGCGGAACGCTCCCTCTCAACTCCGCCCAGTTAGCCATCAACACTATCACCGTCAGCACGAAAGATCTTCTCATTGCAAGTGAAACCTTTCGCTGACAGATAAACCCATGCGACGAAAGATGCATACCTATTCCAGCTCGGTTCTCCTTCTACCAAGCACGACGAGTCAGATGCAAAGCCGCGTTGGGGGGATAATCCCAACACCTCCACTCAGTGATGAGGTTACCAGGCGGTTAGGTTTGATCTACTGATAATCCAAGCTCCTTCGGACGCTGATTAATGAGGACTGTCGATTTGATTGAGGAGAGGAGCCGACCTAGTCTGGGGCTGGGTCGTATTCATCCTTTGGAGATGGCCAAAGCGTCCGCTAACTTAAACCTTCATACGACGATATGGAGCCGCGCGCGATGGCATGGCATGGCAACGCCATGGCCATGAGGCTATTGTGACCGACTCACTCCTGCTCTCCCTCGGCAGTGATCTGTCAGCATGAAGGATTCTCTTCCCATGAAGGCCACAAGGCGGAGAAAAGAAAAGTATAACCAACGAATCCTGACAGGCGGTTTGTCTTCCTAAAGCAGGGAGTTGGGCGGCAACAGCTTCGTCCTAAGAAGTCAAATTCTTGAACCATGAGACGAAGTAGACAGTTGGTCTTACAGGCTTTGTCTTCATTTCCTTCTTTGGGTCGCAATAGACGACAGCTTATGGATGATTCCTGGATGACCGTTGAGGCACGGCTATAGTCGGCTCCTCAGTATGGATGGAGAAAGGGCTGGGCTGGCCTGATGGTTCACTCTCTTCGCATATGATCTCTCAGACTGGCGTTCTCTAAGGTTTGTTGTGTGTGTAAGACTGTTGCAGCCGGGCAAGCTGCATGGAAAGAGTGAAGAATGTCTCCGCTCCCTGGAGAGGCAGATGACAGGAGGCTCAACGGCACATCTGAGCACAGTCCCCCTATCGTTGACAGCTTATACTTGAGTTTTGGTTGCTATCATTACCCAGCTGGGCAGCGAATTCATGCTTCGTGCAAAGAACGATTATTGATGCTGGACGCCGATGAAAAGGACTGGCCATTATCTCGGGCTCCATAGACCCGTCGAGTAATTGACCCAATGTGCTGCCGTCAGCCGTTTCCAATCTATCCGACAACATGATTTCGGAGAACCTGAAGGAGGTGAGAACCATACAGCGGATGGGCTGTAAACGAGCGACCTTCACTGGTCAACCCGGCCGGGTGGAAACGAGGCCCAGACAGGAGTATGTGCAGGGTAGCCTACTGGACGTACAGTGAGACACAGCCACTGCCTCCGAGGGTTCGTTAATGACTTAGAGTTCATCCAAAAGATCAATCAGATCATTTTTCTCCAGAGAAACTCGACTTGACAACTTCCACCAGCGTCAGCTGCTACTCCAGCAAGCTGGCCTTCGCGATAGCGGCGAATACCGAACAAGGAAGGAGTCTTCTGAAATGATCATGGATATTTACAAGGTTACAAGTAGGATCTAATGGATAGAATAGTGTATCTGCTGCTGCCTCCACGCTGAAATTGATTCAATGCAAGCGAGCCGACGTAGTCGCTCCAATCGACGATTTGTTGGTGATCGCCTCCTACCTCCGTCTCGTTCTTCCATTCACCCACATCCATCCATCCACGGCGATATCCGCAATCGCCTATTTCAGACCGTATTGGGACCCGCGCCTGCAAGGGGGTGGGGAGGTGGAGGGGTGGGCTGCTAATTGGAAATTAACTAAAGGAAAAAAAAATAAGAAACCAAAAATATAGCGCCTCTGCTATTCCCTTTCCTTCCCCTCGCCCACCCCACGCTTATCCGGGGTCTGCTAAGCGTCGCTAAAGCCGAACGAGAGCGATCGTTAGTAGGGGCGGATGGAATTTACGGAGTAGATATCGCCAGACCAACCCAAATCATACCGAGCAGAAACGGTACCGAGTAGATGACTGGCGACTCACCGACACTTCGCATCGCGATTTCCGATCTAATCGAGGATGACCTTTTTCCCCCACTCCCCTCCCCCGACCCACCTCCTCCTTTCCTTCCCTTCCACAGCCTACCACAAGGCCAGATTGCCGGGGAACTCTTCCCTTAGTCTTCAAGTGATGGCGTCGCGGCGGTGGAAGTGGGAACCGCAACAGTTGTTCTGGATGGCTGACCAGAGACGAATCACATTCTTCCATCCTTGAAGGCCCGCTTTCTTGGCCCTCATAAGGCTAAGGTAGGTAGCTAGACACTAGAATTACTAGGTACTATTCATCGCGATCACCGTTATTCCCATTCATTCGATTGCTGTCTCCATTTGAGATTCGGTTGGTGATCAGTAGATACTCAGTATACAACCGTCTCCGCCCCTCATCCCTACTATTCTACCTTGTGGTTTAGGCATAGAAAGCGTGCGTGGCCACAGCTCGCATTGACAGGGCGTTTCATACGTCAATGCAAATCGGAGATTTTTTTTTGGCTTGGTTTTAGTTTCTCTGGCCACTAGCCACTCGCTAGGCATCACTCGTCCCGATGGCGCCAAACGCATGTAGTGCATGTCTAGCATCATCCGAGAGGCGACCGCGGCTGCAAAGTCTAACGCGGCTTTCGCATCAGTGCTGGTTCTCCGAGGGATCTCTGAGACTCTCTGGATTCGTTTCGTGTCAGTAGATTGCAATCCGATGAGACACAGCGGAGAGGTAGCTCATGCTGCATATCCCACTACGGGATTTGCACAGTGCAGGACCGCGAGATCCGCATTGGGAGATGCAGACTCGACTTATCGAGGCCCAGTTGAGAGAACAACGCTATACTATGGGCTGGAATACGGTTCCGAAATGCGGCCCAGAACCACTTTGCTGGAGACGGCTGCGAGTCATTTTGCTTTGATCCAATAAAATCAGGCAAGTTGAGGTGCATTTAGTGGGGACGGTCAATGGGGACAGGTGACGGCAGTGGAGTCATGTTGTTTACCTCGTCTTCTTCTTCTTCTCCTGCTGCTGCTTCTTTTCTTGAGTTTTCCTCTTTGAGAGGGTGAGTGTATATCGCAGCATGGAAGGTTTATAGTATCATGTGATGCATATCACCTCAATCCCCTTTGGCTAGAATTGGGGCGGATGGGCAGCAATGCAATGAGAGCCAGTCAGCATGTTTTGCCTACCTAGCCTGAGGCCTGCAGCAGGGTAAGCAAGAGTGTCTCTCTCATGATAGGATGGGATGATGCACTTCCTGCTATTGTTGTGCATTCGCACTTGCTCAACCCCCTCGCTTCAACTTCTAATCTTCGTTTTTCAGCCTTGTTTCTGATATGATGGTTTATCTTGTGATAGACGATAGACTCTGGCAAAAGAATCCACTCCATTTTTCCCTCGCCCATCGCGCGCTCTGGTAAAAAGTGAATCTGTGAATCTCCCGGAAATGCGGGGTATTGATTGACCCGTCATGCATTGAGAGCCATCCAACCAATGGAAGGATGTCGGCATGTGCTGATAAGGGAGGAAGCAGAATGAGAACTCGCTCCGATCAGAATCGGTCAGAGTGGTAACTAAGTAGGTTGAAAATATAGGGATTAGTCAGTTAGGTAGTTGAACCCCACTTTCAAATAGTGCTGGTATACACAGTATACAAAGTTACAGACAGTAGTTGATTTAGTATCATCCATTTGAAGGTAACACCAGGTAAGTCGTGCATAAACCCAATCCCTCCCCCCTTCCCTCCAATGAAACCCCCGGTTGATCGGCCAGCCAGTTAATGGTGGTAACGAGGGTTAAGGTCCTGGGTCACTCAGTAGCTGTGAACTGTTGAGACCATCTTCAAGCTCTTTCTTGCCCTGTTGCACTAAGCTAGTAGCTAGCTCACGTACTACTGTAGTCTCTGGTCTCACCCGCTTGGCTTCTTTGGCCATAATGCGACGAGGCTGGGGTCCAGGATCATTGTTTTCTGAATAACGACTCGCTGATTAGACTAGGTCTAAATTAGTTGGCGCAACCATGAAAATTACTGTGGCGGGGTTAGTGTGTTCTACTGTTCATTACCCGCTCTTCCGCGACCGCCGTTATTCGGTCCTGCATCGCCATCACATCCCTCTCGCAACCCTCTCTTTCATTTTTGAACCTCCCAATTCCCTCATTGGGGCTAGTAGGATCACGAAACCTACTGGCATTTCAACACCACCACCTCAATTCCCTCTCATTCCCCCCCTCTTGAGTTCGGCTAGCTTATGCATTGAAAAGAGGTACAGTACGGAATACTACTTACTGTACATCGTTTTATTTGGCCCCCCGCCTGCCCGATTTCAATCGAGAGATCGCTCGTCTAAGGAGACAGCTATGGTATTGGTAATCCTCTGGTAACGAATGGTACGATACCAGGTACTAGCTAGGTAACTAGCACCTAGTGATAACTGGTAAGTACACATGCCTTCACGCACATACACATGATGTCCTCCGGCTGCGACGGGAGACAGCGCCCAGCACAGTAAGATTGGAACCAACGACCAGGTACCTGGGTTTGGTGCCGGATGCGCTTACTACCTGCTAAATGACCTAGGAATGTCACTAAGAGTAAGTAGCTGCTAGTCTACAGTCCACTACTGTGTACATTAGCTCTCAGCTGCATGATGTCATTCTTCTTCCCACTTCCTTGGCCATCATGACAAGGTGATTCTGTATACTGAGTTTCACACCACAGAGTAACTACGGAGTAGCTACTAGTCAGTAGCTGTAGCTAGTGCAGTTCGACCTAACTGACGCACCCCTGTGATCATCCTTGACTTCTCCCTCCTCGAATCATGCTGGTTGTTCTGCGATCCCTGTAATTTGAGCTGGCTACCTAGCCAGTTATTTCCCCGATCATGCCCGTCTGACGAGATGAGTAGGAAACCTCCGACCTGTCGACAGGCGGCGACGACCGCACTTTCGATCCATCCAACTGTCATCCCCCAGAGTAATAATTTCAGGCATTAAGAATGAGATGTCGGCTTTCTCTCCCCGCCTGTGAGAAAAGAGAAAAAGGCTTCCTTGCGCTGGTTTCATCTTGTTCTTTGAGGGTTTTCTGTTTTCTGCGTCCACATATACCTTCCATGACCTACAATTCTAACTATAATGTCCTTTCTGTTAAGTTCTTTGGAGTACATTGTTGTTTTTTTACCCCCACGCTTTCTTTGCCGGTGGATAGGATCATACACTGGTCAGTGGTTACCCTCCCCCAACAATCACCCACCTCAAGTTCGATGTCTAACTCCGTACCTATCCGTGATTGAACGCCGATGCTTTTGATCTACCCTGTCCGAAGTTATCACCTTTGGAGTCAGATGGGCTTCCCAAGAAGCTTAGCACACTCGGCGTCGCTATAATTGCAGCCGGCGTCAGGAGCTGCCCCCGAATCCCGCGCTTTTCATTAACGGATAGTCTTTCCAAGGTTGAGCGGTGGGAGGAATGGGGGGATGGAGAACAAGATGGGCAGACCCGCTACAGTCTACTGCATGAGATAGTGGCATGGCCCTCAATAACCCCATGTCAGACAGGAGATGGGGCGGGGGGAAGTCGGGTTGATGGGGATGGTAATGGAGTCGTGGACCCATTTGGAGACTCTAACTTAACCTATTTCTCGTCTTCGGTAAGCCTTTTTTGCGATCGAGCAACCACGCAAGGCAAAAATTGTGGATCCAATTTTTTTGCGGGAAATTCTTGCGATTTACATGTTGATATCTAGTTGGAAGGAAGTAGATAGAGATGGAGATAGAGGTCGGGTGGATCTCGCTCTTCTCGTCTGTTTGAAAGATTGTCTTGACTTAAGTGGTTCTGTACGGAGTACGGAGTAGAGAACTACAGTAATGTATGTACATACAGTACCTACTAGCTACCGGTAGAACACGAATAAACCCCGGAGGTCATATGAAAGGGATCTCGAAGATTGACAGAATCTGGCCGGTGTCATCGTTTTTTCTCATTTTCTCCTCATTCCTGGTAGATGAGTGATAGTGAGTGATCAATCCATCTTAAGGAACTGTGTAATCCCCTTGTGATAGGCCCACTCTTTCTCGCGTAAATTATCCGGGGCGGCGGGAGTGGTGGCACCCCGAACATCCTAAATCCAAGTACGGAGTAGTTGTAAACTATGTAAGTTACAGACTAATTGGCCTCGTCAAGTGATTGCTTGGCTGCATACCTTACTGTTATGAGGAGAAAATCCTCCAGTTCGTGGCGCATCGGTTGGAGAACAGTCAAGCTCCTGGCGTGGACTCTAATCTTCTCCCTTCAGAGCCGATGACAACCCACTCACCCACTCCGAGTGAGGAATACCCCGTAAAGGGGGGTAGGGTGTCTTACCTGGATCCATGGCGTCGGAGTTAACCGCTGATAGGGAGCTTCAGATGACCCTCTCTGTCGCTCAGATTGGTTAGTCAACCTATAATCGATGACGGCGGCGGTGGTGGTGCCAGCCGTGATGATGCTGATGATGATGGTTCAGGTCGTGTTTGTCTCCCATGTCTATCGCTCATCTACAGCATCCAGTCGATAACAAGCCTCAGGCTCTGACGAGATCTAGACCTTTTCTTGCGGATCCAAGGGATGCCGCCGTCATGGGCCAAGGAGAAAGAGGGCGGAGGGGCAAAAGCAATACGAGGATAATAAACTCGATAACGACAATCGTTGACCAGTAAGCCGGAGAATCCTCATCATCATCCTAGTCAGGTAGCTTGCTCCGTGATATTATGATTACAGCAGGAATCACGAGTGTGAGAAGTACTATTATGTACTACCTGGGATGACTTAAAAATGAAAGTATGTCAAGTGATTGGCCTTAATCACCCACTTGTCGGACGCATAGAGTTGACTCCCCCAGGAACACAACCTCCCTTTGTTCAGGAAGGGACAGACATTGCATGCGACCGGCTCCCACTTCCGACCAGGGTATACCGACCGGTAGGTCGAAGGCGGGTATATAATATGATATGCTATGGGTATGATACAAAATCTAAGAAAAGAATCAGGCAAAAAGTCTCCGAAGGCAATGGGTAGTTTGCCCGGTCCATGCAAGACCCCCGCAAGCAACGACCCAGAATGGCAAGCACTTCGAGACGAGTAAGGTAGGCAAGTTCAAGAAGGAGAAAGGTTCGGAAACTGCAGCAGAAGGATAGGCGAGGGCTTATTTGCTGAACCCACGAAGTAGACAGAAACTTTATCTCTCAAGCGACGACGATCTATCCAGTGCGTCTTGCCGATGATTGTTTGCACGGGGTATGGTATGATTCTGATAGCATATGCACACTACACAGGAATTATACAGGAACTATGTACAGCATATTGCTAGTGATGGTGGTCAACTCTCAATCCATCCCTCATGCTAGGGGGACAATCTAAAGTTGCAATATTTCCGATAATTCCCACTCAATCAGCTCTACATTAACACGTCTATTCATATGACAGACTGACAGTGTCTCTCTGTCTCTGTCTCTCCGCGGCCCCCCGCCCCACCAATGGTCAAACCTTAAGTGAGCGACAGATGTGGGCGGCTCGCTCCCTTACTCAAGAATGGCAACCGGTCTTTGTTTCATCGTCGGTCCATCATCCCTTGATATAACCCGCTGTCATTATTGGGAATGGGCGGCATGCGGGACGAAGGATCCGCCCAAGTTCAGGTATCGAGGCTGGATACTACACAACTTACATATCTTACTTACCTCGAAACAAAAAATCACCGAGCTCCCCCCCTCCGCCCACCCCACACTTCAAGCCTCAAACCCTTGTCAACTTTCTTGTTCGATCATCAACAACAAATGCAGACTGTCAGATCTGGGCCATGTGGGATGGTTCACTGGTGTCATAAAAAAGGTTGAATTATTGATGACAAAGACTCCGGCAAGGTTGGTGAACACGCAAGCTCCACAAATAGAGAGCTACGCGCCGGAAAACAGCCACAATTAACGCCTCTTTGCTGGTCTGTTTGCTACAAATGGCAGTATCGTCCATGAGATGATGACGGCTATCGAATTGATTCGCGGGCAGAAGTATACCTAGTAGCTTATTCCCGCTTATCACAATGTTGTGAATAGTCACGCCGAAACAGGCGGGAGGATAGCAGACAGGGAGTCAGAGCAGAGACCATGAGAGCTTGTTCACCGAGCCGCTGCTGGCTAGTCCTGTCCCCCTTATTGGAAAGGAGTCATTTCAGGTAGTAGTTAGTCTAGCTTGGAGGCATCGACTGACTCATAGAGCTGACGGGAAGAGTTCCTTACTAGGTACTCACAAGAGCTCGCATCACTGGGGGGATGGGACAGCGGGCAGATGGTTTTGGAAGTCCGCCACGTGGAAGAATGGCATCTCCAGACTCTCCCTCGACCGATGATAAGTCCCAAAGGTGCTGCAAGGATAATGATCGGAGTTAGAGGATTGTTAGTGTTTCACCTGGATGGGCTCAATTTAGTAGCACATCATAGCTGCGGCGTCATAGCTGCGGCGGTAAGCCGTGGCGTTTTCGGTTGCGATTGTTCTTAATCCTAGCCTTAGGTAGTAGTTTATGTTTACACGATAGGGCCAATCGATTATGCCAAACGGAATCATCTGAATCGCTTGCGTCGACTGTAGACCATCCCATCTCCGTCCCAACACATCTACTGCCTATTTGGGCAAGGTAGGGGCAATCCTGGGATGATAGCAATGCGGACCGATGAAGCAGGGCGGTATTGTAAGGAACCACGGCCCACCCCCCGGCTCTTTCATCCGATGAAATGGATGGATGAATGATATCTTACCAATCCTCGAGGTGGAGGGCTGCGCTGGACTAGCTTTGAATGCTTCTCCAGATACTTGGCCCAGGGAAAGAGAGAGGGAATCCCGCACACAGATCGGGGAGTCGTTGCATCGCTTGCTACCCTATCCCTTGCTGATTTTTTTCCGGCCTGTGTTGCCTGGTCCGTCACTGCATTCTATGATTCCCCGTGTTTTTCTGGTTCTCCTGTCCGGTACGCGCTGCTAGCGGTTTGTTCCGCTTTCGAACCAGGCTACGGAGAGCTTTCTGGAATTAAATTCCAGCTTCATCGCGGGGAAAGGTGATTGGCAGTTGTGACTTTGAATTCGATTCGAAAGACATACCTTACTGGATCGATACTGCTAGCAATGAGCGAGGAAAGAGAGCGATACGGGCTAGAGAGAATGAATGGTATTGTCGGTACCAGCTGGATACATTCATCGACCTAGCTTGTCGTTAGTCCGCACCCTAAGCATACGGCTGTGGTACGGAACAGGCTGTACCCCGACTTACTGCTCGCTGTACTGGAGTGAGGTCTGCTGTGAGACTTCCCCGATTCCCGTTTATTGTCTGCAGTCATACGATGATCCCCTCAGCTCTGTTGAAAATGGTCGACATTGCTGTTGACGGCTTTCATTGATCGGTGCAGGAATGGCCCGTGATTGCCAATAGCACGTTTGCCTGGCTTTGTTTATATCAAACTACAAAGTAAAAGGTCAAATTACACTGCGCGAACTGGTAATAACATTACAGTACATTATGGTACCAAAGGGTAATATAAACTTACACACTAACGCGGGCGACTCCAAATACTAGTGTCGAAGTCCAGATTGCATCTTTGAATGCAGGCTGCTAACCCATCTGCAGACTAGTGGGTTGTTCCAAGGCCAGCCTGCGGTCTTTCGCATCTTGATTGGTCGAGTCTATATACTAGCCTCTCAGCGTCTTAAGGCACAAGCGGATCCGGTGGTGGGACTTTGGCTATTCCCCTCTCTCTCGCTCTTGCCGTTCTACGGACGTACTCACTTTTCTGCCCTCTCTCCTGAGTCCATCCCGGTCTTCTTCTTGTCCACTCAACCCCCTGATCAACCTAGTTTCGACTGGGAAGACTGTTCAGCCTAGTAGTAAGATGACCTCAAAAGGATTACCTGCACAGCTTGACCTTCATCCTGTACATCACTTCGGATGGCGATTCATTCTGTCCCGGTAGCGACCACCCCTTGTGTAGTTACAGACTTAACAGTACAGCAGATACAGACCTCACTCGGGCCAGAGATTGGGTCTCCTAGTGACCTCAGCTTAGGCAAGTGATTTACCCCAGGCATAAACAGCGAGACCCAGACGCCTCCTCGGCCTGTCATTTTAGGGGTGTTCCAAATTTAAAAGTGCCCGCTGCTTGGTAAGTTTTAGGTGACACCCCACGGCTTACCTGCGTTGTTCGGTGAAAGAGTGAGTAAGTGACTGAATGTGTGTCTGCATAACTGTATGCACGAAGTACAGAGTACTCTGTACATCGATCATGAGTTATGGCTTTCAAAGAAAAACCTGCCCTTTTTTTTTTCTGTCTGCCTCACTGGCTTGGGTACAGCACTGTAGTTGTTCGGCTCATGTTTTATTCTGCTGTCTGTAGTCTGCAGATTTGCTTCCATCTTCGTCTCTTGAATCAATCTATCAAATTTCTACATTGGTGATCCTCTTGAACTAAGGGAAAGATCGATCCAGCGGAGCTACTAACTAAGCTATACTGGACTACTCGATGGGGGTCTCATTGGGGGTTCGCTGGCGGGACCCAGAGGAATATCAACAAGAAAGCCTAAGTTAGTGACGGGGTACTTCCCAGGTACAGTGAGATATGCGGCGGTTAGAGTACGCGGCGAGAAAGATCGGGAGGCGAAACCTGCTAAATCCAGTCAAAAATGCCAACCTAAAAAAAAAAAAGAAAAGAAAAGAAAAGAAATCCATATGAACTAGATTAAATGCAGAAAGG
>NW_020290622.1:496377-585266 GCF_003184585.1 Aspergillus saccharolyticus JOP 1030-1 | reverse complement strand
GGGGGGGGGGGGGGGGAGGGTGCATGAAAAATAAAATTGACCGAGACTAAATAATAATAACAAGACTAAATAAATTGAGATGAAGAAAAATAAAATAGGATATTCAACACAATGCTACTAGTAAGTTGCTGCTAACTCACCACTAAGTTACTACCTATGAGGCCAAGCTCTCTCAACTGTTGTTGTTCACCTTGTAACTAAGGACTGACAGATTGTCAGCTCCTTTCCTTTCCTTTTCCTGCGTGCAGCTTGCTGTTGTCTAGAAGTATTTCTTGCGCTTGACTCCCATCCCTCAGATCTCTCCTCGACCTTCCATCCTCCATCTCGATAGATATCTACCACTGCCTCCCCGATTTACTACGGCTCTCCCTGCAAATATCGATCTCCACCTACTCCAACATCCACCCTGGGCCGGTCCGCTTGTACCTGGCGAACACAGAACTTAAGAATTGCAGCAGCTGCCCTTGTACGACCATCGCGTTGCAACTTCGCCCAGACCCCAGAGCTTTCTGGCTTTTTTCGTCGAGAAATTCGATCTACCGGTTGCTGTTGTCATTGATAATAATTATCATTTGATCCGTTGTTTCCAATACGAAAGGAACGCACGGCTCGTACTGTTGTTAGTATTATTATCGGCTACTCTGGACTCGGCGGGCACCAACACCACCACCACCACCACCACTAGTACCATCATCATTCTTATTATTGCTCTCACCTCCTCCTCCTCTGTCTCCTCATTTTTCAGCTTATTATAGCCCAGCGGTTCTGAGGCTGGGCTGGGCTGCTCACTGCGCTTACCCATTTGATTCATCATTTGGCCTGCGACTTGGCTGTCAAATGACTGGTTTGCCTCGCCGCCAATGATTGTTAATGACCCTGCAGCCATTCATACTTAATTCGCTGCGACATTCCTGCTATATTCGCCTCCTCGACCTCCTTTCTCGCTTTTTTATCTTCCACCTTCTTCTTCTCCTTCTCTTCTCTCTTCCTTCTTCCACTTTCTTCCACTCTCCCCTCCAAGTCTCCAAGTCCATTTGATTCCAAGGTCCTCACCACGCTGGCTTGTGGTTACCGCCGTACGCGTAGTCCTTCTTGCTCTACCATCTCCCTGTCTCGGTTTACTTCTACTCCTCGCCCCGTCGATCACTCTCCGCTGTCACATACCTTATCGCGGGCCCACATCTCCCGTGACACTTGGCGTCGCAGCAAACATTCGTCCTGCAGCAACCATGGCACCTGGTAGTGGACGCGATTTTAGTTGCTCTTGGCCAGGATGTAACAAGGTAATTCAATGGTCCCGCCTGCGGTTGGAATACATATTCTCCCATGAGATGAGCCAACCGGGTCAGCAAACGATACTGACGATCGTTCCCCAGTCCTTCAATCGCAAATCAGATCTCTGCAGGCATTACCGCATCCACACCAACGAACGGCCTTACCACTGCAACCACAAAGACTGCAACAAGAGTTTCATCCAGCGGAGTGCATTGACAGTACATGTGCGGACGCATACGGGCGAAAAGCCGCATCTTTGTGATCATGAAGGATGCGAGAAAGCTTTCTCGGATGTGCGTAGTGCTGATTATCCCCTCTGCCTGGGTTGGAAGCTGACCATCCTAGTCCTCGAGTCTGGCCCGTCATCGAAGGAT
Organism: Aspergillus saccharolyticus JOP 1030-1; assembly: GCF_003184585.1. Classification (NCBI taxonomy): domain Eukaryota; kingdom Fungi; phylum Ascomycota; class Eurotiomycetes; order Eurotiales; family Aspergillaceae; genus Aspergillus; species Aspergillus saccharolyticus. The sequence continues at coordinate 583,617 of NW_020290622.1, read as the reverse complement.
TCACACGGGCAGGCGACCCTATATCTGTCAAGAGCCCACATGTGAGCGGAGGTATGTGTGATGATCATGATTGTTGAGAGGAAACCTATCTGATTTTGGGAAGCTTCTGTCGCAAGACCACCTTGACTAAGCACCACCAAAAAACACATGTGGCGGCCACAAGCCGCACCTCCTCCGAGGATCCTGCTTCTGACCCGGAGTATCCGCCGCCAGTTCCATTCTCTGTGCCACACGAACAATTCATACTCCCACAGGCAGCGCACTTTGGCTATGCTGCGACATCTCACAATTTCTATCCGCATCAAACTGTACAGATTACGTCGGTTCCCTTCCATGAACAGTCCCCGGTGGTAGCTTCCAGCGTGCCGGTCACGTTGTCAGCTGACGTTCCTCACGTACAGCAGCCATACATGCACTACGTCCAACAACACCATCCACAACAACATCATCCACACCAGCACTCGCAGCCCCAGCAGCGTTACGATTACTCCCGAGGATACATACCATCGGAGTATACGCAGCCCTACAGTCAGGCCCCGGTCGTTGAGTCCAACCCGGTGATGGAACCTTTACCGCAACATAACTCCGAGTACAAGCACATTCGTTTTCTGAGCCAGCCTGAAGGAACCGACTGGAGATTCCTTGGTGTGGGGGGCTGAGAAAGCGATCCACAAACCCTTTGGTTTGAAGGCGCCGGGATCCCGGATGATCCTCGGTGTCAATGCATATGTGGAAGGCTGATGCGATGAGGACCGAGTGCGGCTCTCACGGATATCAGGCTACATTTTTTTCCCACAAGGAAGCGCACGACTGTGGTTACGAGTTCCTATTTTGGTTTGTCTCTTTGGTCCAGTATTTTAGCATCTTTGAAGCCTATCTGTCGCTCTTCAAGACCTCAGTTTTTGTCTTTTGTTGCAACCGAGCTTGACCCTAATAGGAAGGAGCTTGGCGTTCCAAATGGGGCTTTTCAGGCGGCATTATGTCGTAATTCTGTTGTTGGCTTGTCTTGTCTGGATACCTTGTCGCGAATGCTGAGATGCTGTCATTTTTGCTTGCCTGCTTTTCTGCCCTGATGCCCAATGGGCGGGCAGGGAGAGGCGTGGGAGGATTGCCACACATAGACATGTGGCATTGTGGCTGCATGTACTTATTTTGGAAGAATTGCTTAACTCCCCACATGGCCCTGTCCCTTGACACTAGGGTGGTGACGAGGCGGCGCACGACCTCCAGTGATTAGAGCCGGTCGGTCTTGCTGGAATGATCGGTCGATGCCGGTAGCTTGATTTGGTCGGGGGGAGATGGGGGGGGGGGGAAGAGCTGTGTAACAGTTCCGAAGGCAACGGAAAGGCTGCACGATAGGGCGATACCCCTGGTTGACTGGTCCCAGCTTCTTGACGGGAGTACGCCGAGGGTCGTACTCCGTAGGAAGTCGTAACTCAATGAGTGATTACGGGAGGTAGTTGACGGACTGTACAACCCACGTCAGCCAAGGATTGACGGGGATGCTGAAACGGCTGGCGGGGTTCGGGGGCGGGGACAAGAAAGAGACATTGCGCGTAGCGGTAGCGGTAGTGGTAGACGCTATGCGGGAAATCGGCGATTTGGAGAAGAGGGTGCAGCCAGCCAAGCCAGCTCTTTTCCATTTTTTTTCTTTTTTTTTTCCGTTCTCTTTTTTTTCTGTTGTCGAATATACCCCAGCAGCCGCGGCAAGATTCGTTATCCTTTACTGTGGGCTAAGCACGGCAATAACACCATCACCACCACCACCATCTGGGTCTGGGGATGATAGTTAGTGCAATGTATGGCAGGCCAGCAACACCACCTACAAATGGGCGGGGAAGGAGGGAAAGTTAGCCGTCATATCATATCAAATCAAGTCCCGTCAGATTCCCCAAATTAAGTGTGTGTCAACGCCACAACCCATCGCGGGAAAAGCACACACCACACAGACACACAGACACAGACACACAGACACACCCGTGGAACGCCTCTCCCGATCGAAGCTTAATACCGATATCTGATGCATGGTTGCTTACCCTGGCGGCACCACTACGTCGACCTCCACCGCCCTCGGTTTCCCGCTGATGATACACAGTATTCACGGCAGTATGTTATAGTATCTCTTTCCATGAGATGCTGGGATTGATCGATCTATCTAGTAACTGGCTCTTTTGCAAAGGTATACATCAACTCATCACGGTGATGGGATCAGGGTCCAGACCCTTGAACAAGGATGAGCAATACAAGGAACTCAAGCAAATCATGGTCATCATTATCACTATCGCTCTTTGCCGAAAGGGCCAGACGCAAAGTCTCGAAAATCCACGCAAGTGAGAAAGCATGAACTAGATCTATCAGCTCCCTGCCCTATCTATCCATCTACCTATCTAGTATGCATCTACGAAGTCATCTATCTATCCATCTATCCAAACCACAATGGAGACAGCCTATCAGACAAGCGATGGAAACTAATCCCGAACGATAGATACCATTCCTCTAATTGGTTTCTTTTCTTCTTCGGGAGAAGATTCGTGGAATCGGTGGCCGAAAGAAACTCGCAAAAGTGGGGATGGTGAGAAGCAAACAAATCCTGATTTTCGTCATGCGGATCGGGCTGGGTGGTTAGTGGGATGGAATGGAGGTTTAACTTAGTGGATGTCGACGATAGGAGATAGTATCCGCAGGAACTCGGGCGGTGGTGATCAGCATAGTAATTTACCTGATATTGAGGGGCTTTTGTTGATCGTTGTCTTGTTTGGACTGGACAGAGTGGACTAAAAAAGGTACACTAGAGGGAGTGGGAGTGGGATGGTTGTTGGCTTTTGGTCGGGTAAGGTGTGGGTTGGAGAAGAGATGGGCCGGTCCGAAATGAAAAAATGATAGACGACTACACTAAGTGTCGTAGAGTGTAGGTGTACCACTGTCCACGCAGTGAACTGGATCATGGTTTTCCAAGTTGTCTGGGAGGGGGTCCCGTTCTCTTGGGGGTGGAGATGGTATAATTTGATGGGTTGAGATGGGACCAAATCAGGTACAGTATAACTAATCCTTGACTCTTGTCGACAGGCGAAGAGGCGAGGACGCGAAGAGAAACTGAGACAAACCGGACCGTGATGGATGAGGCACAGCGAGGATGACGTTGATGCCGGTGGAAATGACAGGGTTTAGCGGTTTAGCGATGACCCAGTACCCAGTAGGTCACCAACTGAACTATTGGACAATACGGAGTGGAAACTACCTACCTGCTGTGGCGGCGGCAGCCCCGGATGCAGCGCTGCAATCAGCTTAGTGTCTGTATGATGCACGGTACTGTACACCTTATGTCGAAGCAAGTACAAAGTACCTAAAGTACCCTCGCCCTCGCTGACATGGCTCATCCATTAGTGTGCTGCCTCGGTTAGAAAGATAGCAGCCAAAACCCCTGTGACCATCGCAGCAGCATTGACAGATAGATGCAAAAGACGCCCCAAGAAACCCCGGGTAGCGACATGGATACCCGTCCTAATCCTTCCTTTTCTTGAAAAAAAGTTGGTTGAACCCGGACAATCTAGACCTTCTAGTAGCAGCACAATGTTGCTAACGGGAAGGAAAGGGAGTTAGTCTAGACCAGATTACCTACTAGTAGTTAGCTGCCCACGTATGTCGCATCCTCCGTAAGATTGCCTCGATGGGCTTTCAGCGCGCCGAGTCACCTGGTGTTATTTTCCGGCGTCTAGTACTGGCTGTATCCCTCGTGTTCAACCTGGAGTTGCGAATTGGACTAGTTAATTAGAGAATTTGGCGCAGGTGTGGGGAGGAGGAATTGTATGCGGGGGGAGAGGAGAAGGAGGAGGAAGTGACTTGCTACTAACCGATGGCGACGATGCGATGCGAGGTGATGCGAGGGTCTACGTTGCTTGGGACCATTGAGATAACATCACTACAGAGTATCATGTCCAAATCAACTCTCTTCTCCACTTCCCTAGTAGATAGCTAGTCTCAACTTGTGTTTATGAAGTGTGAGTGCTTAGAAAGTGTTGGTGCCTTATGCCCGGTTGCCCCATGGCCTCAGGAATACCCCCTCAGTGGAGGGGGGCCTGTCACCATGTGATTGATCCAGAGTAACATGACGCAGCTGTCAGTTCGTGAACCGAGCTATGGAATATCGGGTGTCTCGGGAGTACAGTAGGTTTCTCATCGAAGTACTCCGTACATAGAGACAGTCCAGTACTCCATCCATTTCTCATTGCGGACCACGTGGTAAGGCAGTGTTGTACTTTGATTGCCATTCCAGCTGAATCACTATCACACAATCAACTAACTAGCCCCCCTTTCAACTCTCCTATTCTTCCCGTCTTGCGAGCTGTGGTTCACTGCATGCCAATAGCAGGGCGTCCTATTGATCTACCCCTGTATTCTCACTCATATCAAGCCTCGTTTCCCTTCATCAACTCCTCCCTTCCTCTCGTTCTCTTCTGCCCTTTTAGTCTGTTTCCATCCCGTGTTTGCTGCTGCTTCACCAGCTATCAACGATCACATCGGGACGGGCAACTCGGCCCAAGACTTCCAAATCGAGGCGAGGAAACGGGAAATTGAAGAGGGATGTGATGAAAGTGATCATTTCTGCAGATTTCAAAGTCTTGTTGTACGGTGGAGAGTTTCTTGTCTCGCCCGGCGAGAAGGGGATCTGGATGCATACATCGAGAGAGGTCGGTATCTACTGTACGGTACGGTGTACATGATAACTACTTCCTACTCCCTAGGAAGAAGTACTCCCGCCTCCGTACATGCATTCACCTGACTAGGGGAAGAGCTTCTGCCCAGTACAGCACCTCTCCTCCCCGTGAGTCCCAGAAGGGTATGCTAGATTCGAGACCCTCGATCGTGTTTGCCTAACAACCCCTCGTCCCATTGAGGCGACCGATGATGATGCTATTGCAGGAGGTGAGGTATGTCGCTGCCTGAAGACCTCCAGGATGTGCATTGGGTTGATGAGGGGAGTTGTTTCTCTTTGCTAAAGAAATATATTACTGGACGAAATGCTATATTTTGCATGGAAACATAACTAAGTAGCGAGGGCGAGAGAGAAAAGTACCATGCATTTAAATTGACCGTTTGTTAGTGACTTGTCTTTCAGCTGCGCTAATGAGCTGATCGGCTGCGAACAGCTGCTGTGAAACACTGTCTCTATCTATCTATCGCTTTGCTTCTTGTACATACTGTAACTTATCCTCTACCTTCACATTTTCCTTGCGATGTCGTGTCTGCCCCGCATTCAGCGCCGAGCATGACCGAAGAAACGGTTACAGTAAGAATATAGAGAAGATGAGGGGTTTCAGATCATGACTGCTGAAACCCAGATCCCACAATCGGGGATCATACGAGGGTATGACCAATCTCTGGGGTATACCTTTGCTACCTTGTATGTATGTATGTATGTATGTATATGCTGTACTGTACACGATGGCTAAGGAGACAGATGTGGTGAGCATACACAACCTACTACCAGACAGAATCACACCTTCCAACGCAATCCTTTCTTCGTACATCCCTCCAAACGTAACACCAAACCCCCCCGGATTATCAAAAAGAAAAAGGAACAGGCAATGAGGCGTTACCCGTCTATGACGCACCCACACTTCCACAGCATGCAACGTCAACGCCTCATCTGATCTGTCCGATGTCCCTTGACTCAATCGAGGTAACTGTCTACTTATGGAGTTGGACTCCGCATCGGTGCATACTTTTACGTCCTTTCCGCTTCGTACACTTATTATGCATACATATTTACAGGCGATGATTGCGCTTTCTCCGCGGACTGTCAAGTCACTCACTGACGGTAATTGAGGGGAGTGCCAATTCCCGAGCATTGAGCGTGAAGTACCTAGTTACTAGCCAACGGGCTCACTCACTACGTTTTGAACTAACTATTGACCCATTTGCCCGAGAGAGATAACTTCCACTTACAACGCTTACTAGCTCATGCACGAAATTAATTTTCCAGAAAACCAGTGCTGAAGTAGAGAGCTAGCTGTCCAACCGGGCTGAATTGCAGATTCTGCACCCATGATTGACTTTGCCCAGATAGACATTGCCAGGCGGTTCTCCTTGACTCGCATCCACACAGCGAAAGAAAGGAAAAGCACAGGGGAAAGAGCCCCGTCCTTCTTTCCCTAGCGCGCTTTCGGCATCTCGCTCCCGCTTACTGTTGCACAGGGCAGGACCGGGCAGGTTGTTTTGGCGTTTGGGTTGGTCACGCAGACCCTGGGGTACCGGAGGGACAGGACACTTGCATTCTGAGAGATGGTTATGACCATGCGATGATGACGGGTGATGGGAGGCTCTCACAGGGTAGACAAAGTGATTGGGGAGACGTTTTCCACCCCGTGGGTAGGTAGGTACCACGAGCCGCGTGGTTTGGAAGTTTGGTGGGGATATTCACCGAGTTCAATTCGGCGAGTTGTGAGGGGCAGGTGAGGATGGGACATTGTGCTGTGCAATGTCTAGTAGATAAGTGAAGATATGATATGTGTTCATAATACATGTAATCAACTTGATGTTGATATCGACGAAAACTAGACAACCCCTTCTGAAGCTTGACTAGTAGCGCTACATCTTCGCATCCACCCTCAAAGTTATGTACCTACTTTAGCTTTCAACGTCTACGACCCTCCCTATCACACTAGAAAAATGAACATCTACAAGATAAGCTTACCTCTTCATATCATCAACCTACTCATCTGATCCACCCCTCGACCAGAACCCATGCTCCAGCTGAAGCTGAGTCCCCGAGTATAGTACCAAGGGCCCACGACAAGCACCGGGACAAACCAGACGCCTCAACACCCTCTCACAGACAGACCCTGAGTGAAAGCGCAAATTTGGCCCCCACAGCGACGTTATAACGATGTCGACCAACCAAACCTTCGAAACCATCTTCTCATCCATGCTCTGTGCTCCAAGAATCTCGCCAATGCCTCCGCTCTCTGAAGAATAATCGGGAGAATGGCAAAGCTGTATCACCATCGGACTGTATCCAAACCTCAACCACCATCGAGTCGTCTGTCCAAAAGCTATGTTGTCCAACAACCACACTCTCTCTTTCTCCGAGTCTCTCTTCGGAGCAGATTGGGCATTGCCACGAGAAAACAACCTCATCCATTTCGTCCAATCTCCAAGGATCCAAAACCTCAAAACAACATATAAAAACCCCATCTCCAACCCAGTCACCTTCCTAATACCATCACCTTAAACACAAAGCATCCAAAACCACAGTCTCAAGATCATCAACCACCAAAACCCCCAGCCCAAGAACCTCCCCACAAATTTCTGTGATTTAAACCACCGAAAATGCGCTTCATCATCCCTCTCACCCTCCTCCTCACCTCCCTCGTTCTCGGCGCCCCCACGGCCGACCCCGACACCACGAATGTCGAGGCTGCTGCGGACGCGGCGGCACCCGCTGACGAGTTCGATATCCAGCGGTGCCGTCGCGGGTATGATCAGTGTATGAACAGTTGTCATCGGAATAATGGGGGGCAGCGGTGTTATCATGTATGTTCTCTTTTTTTCTTCTTTGGGGGTTGGTTTGTTTTGATGTGGATGGGGACGGGAACGGGGATGGGGATGAGGAAGCGACCCGGAAAGGGGAACGGGGGTCCGTATGGGATAGGAGGGTGTGGTGGTTAGGAGGTGAAAAGGATTGATGAAATGGATGATTCGATATATGAATAGTGCTAACTGGTTGTTTCCACTGGAACCTCCGTGGGGGGTTGCTGGGAGGAAACTCTTGATGCTTACTTAGGCTTGTTATGTGCATTACTGTCAGTAGATGCATCGAGCTGTCCAGCTGTCAGAGAGGACGCTTTGAGAGTGGAGGGAAAAAAGGAGGCGGAGACGAGAAGGTGGAGGTGATGATTGATTGAGGGAGTGAATGGGAAACTGGTTTGTGTCGTTGGAACTGAGGAAGGAGGAGGTTATATCGTTTGTTGATTATCAACAAACCAATCACCCAACTACTGTCATTCGTTTCCACCTGAACTCAGAGAGAGGAAATCCACAACTTCGAAGACACTCTTCAACCTTTTTTCTTCTTCCCTTTCCCTATAGGCTTTGGATAGCACTTCTGCGCTCCTAAGTATCCTACATGATGAACGAATTCATCACACTGATCACATCTACGACCACCATGAGTATCCCTGCCATCAAGAACCGCGGACAGAATATAGCAAATAACATCAAATGCCGGCGGAGGATACACGCCCAGATAGCGGTGGAGACTGTCCAGAGAGTATAAACTGCGCTATGAGCGAGGACTATGTGGATTCGGGCTTCCATGTTTCCCAAAGAGGAGGCGTAGAAAGGGACAGCGCACGCGGCGAGAATCGGCCCAGCAAATGTATTCATCCCTACCATCAGTGAGGACCACGGGTACACCACGTCGCGGAAGCCAGTATATGCGGCTTTCCACTGGATCGAGGCGAAGGTCGCGTTGTGACCGGTCGAAAAGAAGTAGAATGACCCTAGCAGAGCGGCCATGACGGGCCAGACCCTATAACTCGTGCCGCGGGAAAGCAGGAGGAGTTGGAAGTAGAGAAGCGCAAGCAGAAAACCGCTGGTTGGAGGACTCACAAGGATACATACTAGCAAGATGGCACTGGTGAAGATGTGTGGCTTGTTGACAACATAGCGTCGAGAAGGCACGAAAGCTGAAGCGGCACCGGCAAGACTGACAAGAAGAACCATTCGAGCAACAATCATGCGATTCGTCTTAGACGTCTCTTCCGACATGATGCTTGCGAGCCAGTCTTGTTCGCTGGCTGTTTGGAGCGTCCAGAAAAGAGCATTCAAGAGGAGTGCAGGTGGAAGGTATACAGTGTGCCATGCATGGTTGGTTGGCCTTATGGCTCTGGATGTAAATATGATAAAGATGGCGGTCAGAAACGGGGCGAGGATGCGCCACGGGGTGTAGCTCTCGAGTCGGTAGAAGGTGGTTCGGCACGTCGGTGATTGTTCTTCTCGACACAGTCGGCTAAAGGAGGCGAGGCGCGTCAGTAGCAGGTTCAAAATTGGAGCAATCCGATGGGTGGAGGAGGCGAGCGTGCAGAGCCCAATGCCCGACAGGAAGAACATCAAGATTTCATCTTCCCAGATGGTGTATGAGTTCGACGCGAAGCCAGCCGAGACAACCAGAGGAAACAAGATGGCCTGCCAGGCCCCAATACTGAATTTGGTCTGCCAGCACCGGCGCACAGCACCGCGATCCACACCAGCGATCAAAGCAATCAGACTGGAAATGGCAAATCCTAGTATCAAACTCTCCAGCAAGGGGTATGCAGGGTCCGCATAGATAAAGTGACCCGCTGCAGCCAAAAGACCCATTGCGGCCCCAGCAAGCGCCGCCCGCGATTTGATCCACGCTCCATAGAAGCAAGACCCATCGATGAGCGTGCAGGTCATCGCAGTGAGACTCAGCAACCAGACCACGACCCCCTCAATCATATTCAAGACATTGAATTGCGCCCAAACTCGTCGATAACCCCTCAGCATCTCCGCCTGATAGTCCCTCAGTCCCCGAAAAGTCCGCTCCAATGAGCCTTCATCTTCAGGATCTACCTCCTCTGGTACAAAATTTTCAATGTGAATCTCAACACCGCCTGTGTGATCCCCATAAAGTCTCGTATACTCCGCATGAAACCGCTCCATCTGCGCGGCAGCCAGCGCATTCACCCTTACCAGCCGTCTCCAGTTCACATTATCCTCTTCCTTGTTCTCTGGAATCAAAGCAAAAGCCTCTGATATAGGCCGCCCCAGATTATTGAACGGAATAGGCACCCCGAGCAACAGTGCCAGCGTAGAGACAATATCCACCTGAGGCACCGCCGCCTCCAAGCCCCCTATAACCTGTTCCCCATTATTCCGACCACCACCATCAGCGACCCTCTTTCCCACAAACTCCCGGGGCGAATACAACCACACGGCAGCCAAAACTTCCTCCAGTGTTTCGCCCCCATGGTTCCCATTTTCGTCCATTCCATGATCTCCCATGACGACCAAGACCGTCTCCTCGTCGTTGTCAATGGCTGCTACCACCTCCCGCATCACTGCGTTCATCTGCTGTAGCTTGGCGCGCATCAGAGGATGCCCAGCCCCGAAGCGGTGGCCGACATGATCAACTCCCAGAAAGTGGCCAACGATCACGTCCCATTCGCTGCGGAGAGCGTCGTGGCGCAGGAGCGGAAGGAGGTGGGTGGTAACACCGTTGTCAACGGTATGAAGGTCTTCCACGACAAAGGAGGGAAATGAGTGGGAGAGGTTGGGGAGGAAGTGTTCGGGGAAGAGTTTGAGCCAGGTGTCGTCGCCGAGGTGAATCAGGCGGCGTCTGCTTTGATGCGGAGAGCAGAAGTCTGAGCTCAAGTCGGACGTGCACGAAGGAGAGAAGGAAAGGAGGAGCTGGTCGAGAAGGTTGTCTTCGGTAAGCGCGGAGCCGGCAAAGTTCGAGCCAGCTTCGATGAAGGTTGGAAGAGTGCCTGTAGTAAGAGCTTTGAGCCGCTGGAGGGTGGTCGTCGGAGGGTCGGCGAGGAAGGGAAGGAGAAGGGCGTTGCGCGGGCGTTCAAGGGCGATGGTGTGCAGGACGGTGAGGGCATTGTGATAGGACTTTTCTGTCTGTGAGGATGAGTAGGGGATGGTAAAGTCGTAGCGGAGGGCATCAATGATCAGGACAATGGCTTTCTTGAAGGTTGGGCGAAGCCAGCACCCTTCATCATCTCCGTGAATCCCAGGCCATAGGACTCTCGGGGCTTGATCGCAGGAGCTTCTGGACCCTAGGATCTGGCGGGTCAGAAGAAAGCCTTTGGTGAAGAAGTAGAGACCCGACAGATGAACCAGACTGCCAAGTCCAGCCGTTCGTTAGCAATCGCCAAGAGAGCCGGCCAAAGGGAAGGAAGCTCCTCCCAAGACTTACCCGATCCAGAGGAAAAAGAGCGAGAATTGTCCTCGTTTGGAGAAAGTAGCTCGGGTCATGCTAGACGACTTGCAGCTAATACAGCTGCTGCTGTTGCTGCTGCTGCCCAAGAGTCATGAGATGCATTGAAGGTACCGTAAGAAGAGAGTATCGAGAGTATCAAGTCAGTCAGTCAGTCATTTACCGTCACACAAACAGCCACGGTAAGTACGGGTACCATGACGGTAAGAAAGTCTTCAGTGAATCGATGTTGGATGGTTTGTATCGCTGCCTGTTTGGAGAAATCTTATCCCATTGAGGTAATTTCTAACGAGGAAGTGTGCTGTCGACAGTCAGTGGAGATGGCGTCTGAGGAGAGCTAGACACTGTGGCGTCCAGTATCCACACGACAAAGTTTCTGTCAGTCGGAGTGGGGAGGGGTTACATACTATTAGCCTGTTAAATGTCGAGCGAGCACTTACGAGCAGGACGTCATGACAAATTATGGATGGTAATTATCTAATATGTACAATCGCTGCATTCAATCGCAAAGAAAAAGGAAACAGAACAGAAAAAAGTCAACCACATCAAGCTTGGAAAGAGTCATGTCCTTGGGTTTCAAGTGCATGGGCGTAGACCAATATCAGATCCAGCTTGGAATAAGCTGGCTCAAAAAATTCCAAGCAGGCTCAAAAACCTCATAAGCAATTTCCCTCGCTTGTAGACATAGCTCCAAATAATCATGCATAAACAGATTCTCTTTTCATTAACACAAAAGGTAAAACTGGCCCTCCAAAGCGTCCTGGTCTTCATTACGATGCGTCCATCGGTATCATAGGGATAGATCCTAAGCACGGGCATTATACTTCTCATTGAAAGCATTCACAGCTAGGATTCATCGTTAGTCCTGTATGGCGGCGAGGGCTCGAGATAAAAACTTACCAACAGCAATTTGCCTATAAAGCCAGTTCCTCGAGCTCTCATCCTGTACTGGGATGAAAGGACCATTGGCACCGCCCTTAAGAGTGATACTCATCCCTGTCCGCTCCTTGGAGATGGTCTGAATATCTTTCAGGCGCATGTCCCATTCCGTCCGGAGCTTCTTCGTGCGCACGAGGATGATCCGGTCGTAGGTCAACATGACCAGCATGTCTCGACCCGGGAGCTCAAGGTGCGCGATATAATCTTCGTTGAAATACTTGCCATCATCGGCCGTCTTAAGCCAGAATTGTCCGAGGGCTTCGCGTTGTGAGTACGGCCTGACAATGCCGTCGGTGCCAATGAAGCGGGTGAGGCGGACACGATCAAGGCCCTCGGCGTCGAAAACCGTGGTAGTGTTACGGACGCCTTCCGCAAGATCTAGATGATAATCAGCATCAATCCATACTCAAAGTGATGAATATACGTACTCGAGGCGAGGTCGAACGCGCCGATTGCGGGTTTTGTGGCCAAGCCCAAAACACCCTTCCCGACACCCTTGAAGAATCCTTGAATGCCCTCCTTTTCGGCACCCTGGAGAGGGTGGCGTGCAAGCCCTCCGATGCCGCTTGCGAGGCTGGTTGCGAAGGCACTTCCACCAGCCGTGATGCCATACAGAGCGTGCTTTGGTCGGTTTCGCGACTTGGACATTCGTCGCTGGTCTTGGAACTCTTTGTCCAAGGTAGCAGCAGCTAGACCCTTAGACATACTTCCGGTGAGCTTGGCCATACTGTCGGAGAAACCGAAGACAGACTTCTTCACGAAGCTGGTCGCGCCCTTCGCGATACCGATACCCAGCTCTTGAGGTCTATCAGTCATCACAAGACCCTGGTAAGGCTCGTAGAAGATGGCAGCCACTCCAGAACTGACGTTATTGAACAATCCGACAGGGTTACCCAAGAAATCAGCCGATCCCAGAACCACATGCACCTGCCGCAAGAATTCCTGGGTATAGTGCCTCTGGATATTGCTGACCAGAACCCCAAGAGACACACGGGCGTTTTCTAGCATGAGCGCATTGAGTCGAATGGGCGCGTCGTTCACGTTGCCCATTGACATAGTCATGACATGGACGAAGAACATCAGAGGATTGGATGGCTGCATTGTGTCCTCCGCGTTCACACGCTCGGTACGCATGAAAGAGATGTCGAGTTGCATTGGCTGCAGGTGAAGCAGCTCGAAATAGACGTCTGAGACAGCACCCTCAGTCTGAGGTTCTGGAATGTTCAGGTCTTCGTCACAGAGCTTGCCCTCGTGTTCCTCGGACCATGACGCACCGGGCACCTTGACAAAGTCTAACATCGCAAAGATGAAGTCCTCGTCAAGCTCTAGTGTCATCTGCTGTAAAAGAACAGTGGCATACTTGATGTAAAGTACACCATAAGAGTCGTCCTTCACACGGGTCACCATCGTGTGGAAGATTGGATGTGCTTCCATTTCCTTGCCAGTCTTCGGAACCACACTAGGGTAGAGCAATATTGGGAAGATACCACCATACAGTTGGTTGTCAATCTGGATCCACTTGATGGTAGTGTTCAAGGTCTGATAGATTCTCGACTCTCTGAACTTAACGTCAATCTCTCGGAACGTTAGATAAAGAAGTTCCTTGAGATTCTGATTGATGAGAGAAATGCCGATTCCTCCAAGGCGAAGCTGAGCCTTAAAGTTGACATCCGAGTCAAGCTCCTTGACCTCAAAACCAGTGCTAAGACTACTTTGCGATGCTTGTCCTCTGTCTTTCTGCTTATACATACTCTTGGACTGCTTGAAGTTGGACAGCATAAAGGTCTGGGTCGGCCCATCGGCAACGATGTTGATGTCGATAATCTTCTGGGTCTCCCCATACTGGGTGGGTGGAATCCTCATAGGTATCAGATTGCCGATCTCTGCGAGTCTGATATGCCTCTCTTTGCCCTTACACGTCAGAACCAGAGACTTATTTTTGGTTGCTGGATAGTCCCATGCATAGGGCATGATACTGCGCGGAGGAAGTCGGTAACGTATCGGTCGCCAGCCATCTGTTCGGTCTTCTTCATCCTCCTCGACGTTTGGATTCTGAGCGCTAATTAGCAAATTACTTGTCCGAATATAAATGCCCAAATACTTACAGCTTGATAGAAGATGAATTCCATATCACTTTCATTCCGCATGGAAAAGGGCCAGTTCCGAGATTCAAAGCTAAAATGGAGGAAGAGTGTTGCACCTTCCATGACCACATCGATTTTTATGAGCCTCTGACGTTGTTGAGCTTTAGCCAATTTGACATGCACTGTCCCAATGTCCGCGATGTTGAAAGGAGAGGACCACTGATTGTTAACGCCAGGGAAGCACAAGCTAAGCTGTTTCTCGGCAACTTGCCGCAAGAAGTAGAGAGGTACAAGTTCACCACTCTTGATGTTGAGTACATTTGATGAGCCAGGCTCACGAACCAGAATGTCTTCATTAAGCTTGTTCTTTAGAACAAACCGAGGGGCAATTGTCACCACCTTAGTCATCTTGTACTTGCCCTCACCCTCGGCGACAGAAACACCCGAGTGGAATTCCGATCGGCCATTTTGATCTGGTAAGATGACCTCGAATGTGCTTCCGATAGCCTCGAAACTCTGAGGCTTACTCCAAGCAGAGTCACCTATTCTCAGCATGGACCGGTTCTTCTGATCATCCGTATGGTAGGAATACATGTATGGGAGCGTACGTCCTCCGTTTCTGGGATCAGCTCTCAGTCCTTGCCCAGCAGCCGATCGAGCTGATTGCAAAAAGGCCTTGCTCTGGATCTCCATCGGCAAGCCGGTCTTGTTCAAAATAAGGTATGGGCTGTAGACCGAGACCTTGAAGGCTCCACCACTTTCGGGAACCCTGAAGTAGTGTAGTTTGAGTCTCAACTGAATGCCTCGCTCATCCTTGAGAGACAAGATATGCTCTCTTCTGTAATCTTGAGAATTGCCATTGATGATTGCAAAATCGCTTTGCTTGAATACCGTGTCCTCAAGATCCACGCTGAGCAGCAGTAGATGAGACAGCTCAACAACATGCACCGGGCTAACCCCACCCTTGCGCAGAAAATTGGTCCAATCCTTTTTGGTGTTCTTGTCATAGATGCGATACTTGAAATTATAAGGAAGAAGGTTTTGAATCTCAACAGGTGCAAATATCTTGATCCTCATGTATGGATAGATACCTGTGAGAGAGTCCCGATCATTGTAAGTAGCGTGCATCTGGAAGTAGAAGGGAGGAGACTGTTGCCCGCCCTCACTTAAGCATTTGATAGTCCGTGTAGGGCGACGTAGTAGGTCCTTCCAATGCAGCTGCTCATTAGACCAATCGTACCCGAACCCCTGATCAGGTCGAATCACAAGAGAATGCATGTAAGCCGCTCCGACAGGTGCAGGTCGCGACTCCCCAGGAAGGATTTTCTCGATCTTCAACAGGTGGCCTTCTTGAGGATTCAAGACGCCGAGCTCCACGGGGATTTGAGTGCTGTTTTCAACCACCAGCGGCGAACGGAAGGTGATATATTTCACATTGTCCGCACCCAACTTGACCTCGACCAGAAGTCGGTGAAGAACATTATCTTTCTTAGGTTTCAGGCTGTAGAGAATCTCCCCTTCTCTGACGACTGGGATCTTGTTTACGCTATCAAAGCCGCTCCCCTCGACCTTGATCCCAACAAGCCCAGCATGCCCCTCGGGTGCGAGTGTCTCTCTCATGGAAGTTGAATCCTCGAATCGCCAAGGGTATTCTTCACCATCGGCCAATCTAGCAGCCGGACCATCCTCGTTTGAACCAATATCCGCCCAGACGTGTAGATCGAAACCAGTATAGTTCCGGATCCGGTAAGGTGCATCAGCACCTCTAGGTTTGGAAAGAACATCTTCATCCGTAGACAGGAACTGGAATGACTTCGACGCCAGCGCAATCGTGGCAGATGTAAGAGTGAGTTCCATCGTCTTATGAGAATAAGCGTCTATGGAGAAAATCTCGGGATCAATTTCCCTGGCCACATGAAATCCCAGCTGCCATGGTTCGATCATAGGCTCCCATGCGGATTTCGAAAAGTTGTACACGTTGACGAATGTTTCAAAACTAGTATCGGCGTTCAGCGTCGTGGACCAGTCGCGGACATCAACATTGAATTTTTTGACGCTCCAATCGAGTAACGGAAGATCGTGAAGATCACCGATAAGAATAACCCTCAATCCATCAACCTGGGCGTTTAACTCTTCGCGCTTGAGAATTGCTGAGCGCTCTGGGCTTGAGGCTCGACGCGGTTTATCCGTCGTTGCATTTGATTGGCGTCGAGTTCTTGACACCACGGCCGAAGACTGTTTGCCAGACGATTGCCGTCTCGAAGACTTGGGCTTGATGCTCTTAGCCTCAGGTAGGCTCTTTACTTCACCAGTTTCGACCGGTTGCATTCTTTGAGCTCTCATCTCAGAAGCTTTGTTCACAATCTGTATCGCCATCAAAATATCGCGAAGCGAAAGGCGTAGAACCAAAGGTTCAATATGAGCATTGATAGATGTTAGCGACGAGCCCTTCTCCTGCGCACGACTATCCACTGACACCTCTAGAGTAAAATCGTCTAGAATCCGGAGCCTACTCGTTTCGAACCTGTCCATGCGACACAGAAACATGCCAACCTTACTGATTTGCAGAGTCGAGACGTTCTGATGCGAAAACAACAATTGCTTGGTTCCCAGAACAATGGCTTCAGTGTGTGCGATTGCGGGGTTTGCGATAGTAATTACTTGAGCATCAACGAGGTTAACCCTGAAAGAAACAGTCATCTGTTCTGCGGAAGCAGCAGGTGGCGCATCTTCAGTCGCCAGGGCTTCGAGCGATGCATCGTCACTTTCGGCGGTGCTGGTTCTGGGTTCCGATTCTTCAGGAGATTCGTCGCCCTCTTCTTCCACCATTGGTTCATCCGAGGCAAAAGCCGAATTTGCGAACGACTGTAAGGCAGACAGATAATCCAAAGCCAAAATGATACGCGGGCTGTCGATGGTAAGCATGGCAATCAAGTGCTTCTTCGGACCCGGGGACATCGACACGCTAGCCATGAACTGCTGCTGGACGTCGTTATTGATCAAGGACATAATCTTTCTGAACTTATTAGTGTCCTGGTTGCGACTATCCCGGATGGAAAGAGAGTGGATTAGAAGCTCAGACTCCAGGGAGCCATCTGTCAGCATTCGCAATTTGACCTTGGTGTCATTGAGTGAGAATTTGGACAAGCTGGAATCCTCCAAGCGACCTACTGGCGCATCGTCGGCGGCCAGGATAAGCTCTAGACCAACACTATCGACCTTGAAGACCATGTCCAGCCGAACCCAAGTTTCTTGTTTGACATCGTCCTGGGACATTCGCTCTCGCGACAGACTTCGCTCGATGGCTTTCGACTCGACCTCCTTGGACGGTTCAACAACTGATGAAGGAAGAGCTTCCAAGGCCTCCAGCTCTTGTTGTTCGCTATCAGTAGCGAAGGCACTAGGGACCGTCTTGGAGAGATCCAACAAGAACTTGAACTGCTTCTGCGAGATCCGAAGATTGATAGGTGACATAGACCCTTCGATCTCGATGTCTGGACGCGGATTGTCATGTTGGTGCTCGAGATAGCAGATACTGAAATCAAGGTTGACCTTTTGAATCATCTCAAGCTCCTCTACAGTATCCTCACCATAATGGAACTTGGATGTCAAACGAATGTTCCGAATGCCAGAAGAGATCAGATTAACAGCAGGACTGTCCTTCGCCTCATCAAGAGGAACGAAAGTGTTCTTGGCGTAAATTTCACCCAAGTGGGCCGTGACAGTGTCGTGTAAACCACCTTCTGTCATCGAACTTGGGAACACCAGAATTGGCGTCATCACCACCACATCGAATCGCATTCGCGAGGCATTTTCTTGCAGTTGGTTGGCTTGGTTTGCCGCAGCTTGCCGGGCAGCATTAAAGATGGCCTGCATTTTGCCGAACTTCACTAGAAAGTTGATGATTTTGCGATAGGGTTCTTCTACGAAATTGACCTTCATAGACCCTGACCTCAGGAATACCTCCGAGTCATATCCGGGGTAATCTGCACTTTCTGAGTCGAATGTCTCGTACTTAAAGTCCGCGAAGTTGTCACCCTCAATAGTGAGGAGCCTTCGGAGGTCTGAGCTCTCCGACGCACCAGTATTGACATCGTCTATGAGGGTCAGGCTTCCAATTCGCGACTGGATCAACATCGAGCGGCCCACTAAGAATATTCCAACATCAGCAGTATTTAGACTGAGCGTAGCAAGTCTGACCCCATCATTGTTGAGAATAAGAGCGATACTCTTTAGGTTGGCTTTTATGCGAATTTTGCCTGACTGCTGCGTTTGTTCGTTCGCTACAGCGAGCCCCTGATCGCTGTCATCTGCCTGAGTTGCCTGAGTGTTCGCTTGCTCTGGGCTCGTGAATGTGAGGAGAATAAAATCCAAAAGCGTCAGAAGTGTTTTCCTGGTAACAACGAGATTGATGGTTGATACGGACGTGTCGAGATTCATTGCCACGCCTTCATATGTGGAATGAAATTCCGGAGAATCTGGGTTCACTTTGACGAACTTGAGGTGGAAGAGATCTTTATTTTCGTCGGCATCGAAGCCTTTCGATGATATGATTCTCTTGAACTCCGGCACAGGGTTCTCTTCGATATAATCATCCACACTCAAAGATTTCAATACAACCTCCGCGACCATGTCGAATGGCCGCATGTAAAAGTCTAAAGCGAAGCCTTCAGCGACCAATTCGACGAGCAGGTGGTCGCGTAATTGATCACTTGGATCAGAACGGAACAATGAGCCCCGTAAACAACCCACTGTGAACTTAAACTCAAAGTCACGACGATGAATGTTCATAGGCTTGTCAATACTCTTCTGCATGCTTTCATCGTCCGACTCGTCGTCAGTTTCATCAACAACAGGCAGCTCTCTTGGGTTAGACGGTTGGAAAGAAGCTGATCTGGCCCTATTTACAGTCGCAGGACCCTCTTTCGATTGCGCTTCTGTCTTCTTTGTATCGCCACCGTCATTAAATCGAGGAATGGCAATATCAATAAGTTTCATCAGGCCCTTGTACTTTTTGTCAGACATAGATGCGTGTAGTTCTGAAAGGTGACCTGATATACGAGTCCTTGTAAGTTCAGTGACCTTGGGAACGATACACATCTCGAGAACAAAGTCTATGTTGATTCGGTCGATGATGTGTAGGTTGCGTGATTGGACATCGGAGCTAAGTTGCGATTTTGTGATTTCGATGCCGGGGCCAATGAGGACTTGAGTAGAGTCAAGTTTGAGTAGGAATCTGTCATAAAGCAAATGTTCAAGCTCCTTATAGTCTCCCTCTTCGTATTGTCGCTTCTGTTTCGATTGAAGGTCTTTCATTGTCTGCCTATCGACCAATTCGCTGTTGACACTGATATGACCGGCGTCCAAGATGAGACAGAGAGAGCTTTCTTGTGTGATACTCTCGGGAACAATGATTAGAGGCGCATGAATGTCGAACTGTGCGTCAACTTTCTTGTGCTCTTCTAACGCAAACTCCAAACCTGCTCGTGTTTGCTGCCGGATGCCTTCGACGGTAGCACCTGCCGTGTCTAAAAGAGCCCCGATGGACTCCATATGCCGCTCCGGGGGCTCGAAGAACTTGGCGATTTCGACAACGAAGGTAGGGTTGTATATCACTTCGATACTCTTCATCTTGACCTTGACAACTGAGTCTGCGTCGCTTTCGAGTGGGTTCTGCTCAAGCTGCAGATGGAACAGACCATCTTGATATGCAGAGATGTCCTCGTCAGCTTCGGAGTCTAACTCGTCATCGCCACTGGCACTGGATAAGCGGTGCTTGGGTTCTGGAAGAGAGTCTTTGACTTTGACAATTTGTGGGAAAAGACTCCCCGGGGTTGTTCCATCGTACACCCTCAACCCACCAAGGTTGACGTCAATGAAGAAAGAATCAGGACGTTGCAAAGCTTTGGCTCGGAAGTTGTCAAACACCATTTTCATAACCTCATCCGCTCTCGCGTGGGGATCCCGTTTCAGAGTGAAGCTGCCCGCCTTTAGGCCGGCGTTAACTTGAAGCTTGACCCATTCTCTAGGTACATCCACACTTTCCGCGATCGCCTTCTTCTCGTCCCAGTCAATTGCATTATATAGCTCCTGTCGTTGCTCTTCTGTCATTGTGGTCTCCTCCGACTGTTCTTTCTTGGTACCCCAGAACCATTCACCCCATGTCTGCTGTTGAGCTGGTTTCTTGACGCCGACGTTCTCCTTGCGCAATTGGTTTCGTGCCAGTGAGCGCCAGAAGCGGATATCTTCATAGCTCAACTTCCTTTGAAGTTGATCGAATTTCTCCGCGTCCAGTCCAGCGAGCGTTCCTTCGCGCTTCTGTTTCTTGAACAGATCTATGTAGGTGATGCGATCATCTCTCCGCTCTTTCTGGTAAGCCCATGTCCAACGCCTATTGCGATCGTGAATTTTGCTGAGTACGGCCTCGCCAGCAAATCTCAGCCATGCTCTGGGATCCTCCTTGGGTCGACATTTAGGTTGGAGCTTCTTGTATTCTTGATGGCGGATGAAGTAATGGAACAGATCTACAAGCATCAGAGCATCACGGTACTGATGATCGTCGAGAACAAAGCTTAGTTCGTCAAACAGGAGCCTAGCTTTGAGGGACGGCCTGTCATGTTTGCCCGATTTGTCCAACTCCAAGCCTGCTCGGCCGCTGACAGGGCGCAACATGAACTGGGCGCTGTCTTGGTTATCGATACCGGCCTTTAACTTTTCGAGCAGCTCGGCATGCTCAATTCCTTGGGCTTCGGCGCCCAAATCGGAACCGCGCCCTGTACCCAGTAGTTCTGCATCGGTATTCCAATACACGGCAAGGGCCCCCAAGATGGCCAGTTTGTGTGTTGTGCTGGAAGTGGACTGGATGAAGGTGGGGTTCCACTCCGCATCGGTACTAACGGCGCTCAGCTCCTTGAGTGTCACACCGACGGCAAACGGGTGGGAGGGCGAAGCGATCGAGTCCTCGTAACGGAAGTGAACATTCTTGATGGAGATCTGAAGGTTGTCAACAACGGCAGTCACCAGACTCTGGGTGAAACTCTGGTTTCGGCGTTGCTCCTCCTGGCTCATACCCTCCGAGTTGCGCTCTTTCAGCATCTCTGCACTCTCGATCTTATCCATCTTCAGGGCATGCGCTCGCCTCTCTTCCTCCTCGGGATCGTAGTCTGCGTCCTCCTTAGGAGCTGCGAGAAGAAACACATCTTCGATGTCAACTCGTACGGGTTTGCCTCGGAGGTTCGACCACGGAATGGATAGGGTGAGCTGGCCGACATGTCCTTCGACAACGTTGAGGGGGAGATGGAGCTGATCAAGAGCTTCTCGCCTGAGTTCCAGGTTATGTAGTTTCACATCGCCTGACCAGATTCCAATATTTAGCTGCTTTGCATCGAAGTTCTTGACATAGATGCCCAGGAAGCGGTTGAGTAGATTGGCAACCAATCCCTCCAACATGGCTGCGGGGTACGGCCGTAACCCGGGCCTGGGAAGAGATTACTGGCAGCTCTAGGACAAGAGGTGGGGGTAAGGCGGTCACTCGTGGGTGTGAATCAGCCTAAAAGTGTATCCCATGGGTTAGTAAAGTGATGAAGCATCAGATAAGATTATTGGAACGAAGAGGATAGCAGCCGATGAGGTATGAGATCATCAATGTGAGCTTACTATGAAGCGCGAGCGTTAGTTGCACTCGCTGACGGTTGAGAACAGAGCCATGCAGATTAAAGCTTGGTGTGCACGCGATAGTGTTGCCGGTGAGCTGCGAAAATAAAAGATATGTTCTCCGGAACGTGCTTTAAGGGACGAGTGCGGAGAGAGAAAAGCCGGGCGCAGACCACCACGGACGGGGGTGCCTTCTATAGAAGATGAGCAGACAGGTACAGGAATAGAGAATGGAGGGGAAGTTAAGGTTGGGTATCAACCTAGAGCGACTTACCCAATTGTGATGAGATGAATAAGAGGATGGATCCCCAAGATAGATAGAGCAATAGGGCTGCCGTCAGAGACGAGTGTGGTTCACTCTGTACCTGGGAAAGCATGAACTGGGCCAACAATAATAATAATAATAGGGGGGGTGGAAAGAGGGGACTTGCGTTGGGAGACTTAGTGACGCGCGGGCACAGCAAGTGACGTCGGTGCTTCTCTCCTGTCCCCGTACCGCCCACCAGCAGAAAGCATCCACTACGCCAGGCTCAGCTCGGGCTCGATAGAGGACTGACCGGGTTGGGCTTAGTTCATTAGGGCTACGCCCTAGTGCTGAGTCAGCCTCGTGACTCGCCGGCCTATAGTGCCTGAGGCATTAACTATGACACCTGCGGGATTGGAGCCTATGGTACACCCGAGCTTCGACGTTACCGCACCTCAGTCTAATATCACCTCATTCATTCGTGGTCTTCAGGCTCAATTGCTCCCCCTCCGGCCATACATCTCCACTCTCACGAGTCCAACTCGACCGAAATCCGGGTGAACACCCTCTTCTCCGCTCCTACACCTCTTTCTCTTTCTTCTTCCAGCTCAATTGGGTGCGTGACCTCCCCCGTGCGGTGCTCGATCCGAGCTTTCCAGCCATCTCTCCACTTTGCTAACTGCGGACTTCGGAGGAAAAAATTAGCTGTCTCGAGGACGACAATGCTCTACAGAACCACTGCTGCCCGCTCTGTGCTCAGAGCTTTCCAGAGCTCCAACGGCTCTGTCGCCCGCTCGGTCCTGTCCAACAATGTCTTCAAGGCTCCCTTGACCTCTTCCGCTCGCTTCCCCGTTCGCCCGAGCTCCCCCAGCCTCGCTCTGGCTGCTCGCAAGCCCGTCACCACTGCTCTTATCCGCCATGCTTCCACCTCCCACAAGGTGAGGGAGATCCTGACGCGGACGTGGTTCAACTGCTGACCGAGCTCAACAGGACGGCGAGGAGGATACCGACATGATGGCCGGCATGAAGGCTGAGGCTGTATGTGTTCCCGGATTTCCCCGATCGCCTCCAATGCTATCCCTTTTGCGGGGTTGAACATGCCTAGACTACTGGCGCCGCTGACATTGGTGATTGTTACTCCCCTACAGAAAGTGATCAAGGACACCTTCAGCCTGGAGGCTGTCCCCAAGGAGGCTCTCTACCTCGGAATGGCCGGTGTCATTCCCTACCTTGCTACCTCCCTCGAGACTGTCTACCTCTCCTGGGAGATCAAGAACGCCGCCATTGCCGGTGACGGTCTGCTCTTCTCCGGTCAGAGCGCCGAATTGCTGCTGCACATGCTCGAGCCCGTCCAGGTCGGCTACGGTGCTGTCGTAAGTTAATGGCCCCATATCTCACCGACGCCTTGCCCCACGCTTTGGCCTTGGGGAGTAGAGTCAAGGAAAAGCCGAGCTAACACAGACTTTCCCCCCTAAATCCAGATTCTCTCCTTCCTCGGAGCCATCCACTGGGGTCTCGAGTGGGCCGGTTACGGCGGTAAGTACGGCTACAAGCGCTACGCCGCCGGTATCGTCGCCCCCGCCGTTGCCTGGCCTACTCTGCTGCTCCCCGTCGAGTACGCCCTGATCTCGCAGTTCCTCGCCTTCACCTTCCTGTACTACAACGACGCCCGTGCCTCCGCCTCCGGCCGCGCCCCCGCCTGGTACGGCATGTACCGCTTCGTCCTGACCTTCATCGTCGGTGCCAGCATCGTCGCCAGCTTGATCGGCCGCGAGCAGATCTCCGGTACCCTTACCGGCGAGCACACCATCAAGGACAAGATCAACGCCCTGATCTTCCTGCAGAAGAAGGAGAAGGAGGAGGCCGAGGCCCGCAAGCGCGCCGAGCTTGAGGATGCTGAGTAAATTTCTGTTTCATTAAGAAATCCTCAGAGTCGTTGTGCCAGTATAGTATCCGATGAAGAAAGAGAAAAGAGGAAAGCGTGTTGTAGGAGAAGAGGGGGAGTGTCGATGTGATTGATTGTATCCTTTTGAATATTGGTTGAGTTTTTCTTGTAGATTACAATGCGAAGTTCAACGATGCCCTCAGCCGGTCTGGCTGGTTGCTTTTCATTTGTCACGAAGCCTTCCTCTGGTAGTAAGATAGTAGTCGACTGTCGATAGGTAAGGTAAGGTGACCTCAGCCCTGTCGATCAATAGCTACTACACGTAGCGCCTCCCTTAAATGAAGCAAAATCAGTTAGCAGTTAGATAGTTACCCAGTGCCTCAGCCCAGCCAAACACCACCCATCCCCATAACCAAAACCAAAACAAAAAACAAAAAGAAAATAAACCCCCCCGCCCCCAAGGGCCCAAAGGGAAGAAAGGGAAGGGAGGATAACCCCCAGACCCAACATCCCCAGCATCCCCAGCATCCCCAGTCCCCAATCCTCAGAACCCAGAATCCCCCAAGCGGCAGCAGATTACGAGCTACATGAGTGATGTATGCACTTGTATAGGCAGGGCACAATATAAAAGCAATGCAACCCCATCATGTGACGCAGTGCACGCACCACCAAAATCCAATGCATAAATGGAATTTTGGCGGGAAGCGCCCAGACAGGGTTTTGTGGGGCAAAAAGCAAAAGCAAAATAGAGAGGACCGCAAGCAGAAGAGGAGTCAACCATCGATTGAAGAATATAAGATACGTGGATGTATGAAGGTCGCCCGCGCGCCACCGCCGGCAAGGGATATGGAATGGCGGGTGAAGAACTGTCCCAAGATCTCATCATCCGGGAGGGCTGGGGCTGGGGGAGGGGGGCGGGGGTGATGGGTACGGTATGTCGTCCATGGATGCCGATGATGGAGAGAGAGACAGAGAGAGAGAGAGAGAGATGTCCGCAAAGGGGCTGAGAGGTCCAGAGCCTGTCCTAGACAAGCAAGAGGAAGAAGGGAAGGTTAGCCGGGCGGCGGTGGGGGATGTCGTTATCGGTGCGGAAGGACGAAAGCATGAGCAGTGCGTTGTCAACCACCATCCCGGTAAGTTCTCGAATCTACCTAGTAGGTATGAATACTACTCCGGAGTGCGATGGGAGGAATGACCTATAAGGGGAGGACTGGAGAGGATCGTCAATTACATAGTACTCCGTACTCTGTATGAGTTGGTAGAATGTATTTCAGCACTGCTTTGTCGAAGGACGGGACTGTCAAGTCTCTACTCCTAGAGTACAAACACTGGCCCCGTCCGTTAGGTAGTTTCTACACCTGGATTGTATTTTGCAGATCCAGACCCTCTCCAATGACGAATTCAGGCGAAACAGGTTTCCGCGTTGGTCTCGACGGCGACGATGGCGACGACTTTATGATGGATTAATAGCAATCTCAGCACACTGGTCTATTATGCCTCTTGATTGGTGGTAGTGCCTCCGAGGTGTAAACTTGAAAGGCTGTAATTTTATATAGCAAAGGTGAAGACCTACACACGAATCATACTAAAGGTGTAGGACAAGGTACATTTATGTATTCAAATCAATGCAGCCGCCTCTGTCAGTCATCTTTCTATGTACATAAACAGAAGAGGCTAAGTTAGGTTTGGCGTGATTGTGCTCTAGAGTATGAGTCGGTTGATCTATTTGCATGATTTGAGACCCTATTCTTGGCACACGTTTGGGGAGGATCTGACAAAGTGATCCGAGTGATTGAGGTCATACCGAGTCGGGAATGCTATCATTCCGTCTCGAACCTATTGATCTTCCTTGGGAGCAGAGCCACAACGGTCCCTGGCGGACGTGTTCGTATACCTGATTGGAGCTAGGATTCAGGTGAATTAGGAGGGTAGAAGGGTCGATCAATTGTCATGGTCCGTGGAGACGGTGTCGTTCATGAAGCTGAGGTGCCAGTTCAGTTTTTACTTCACAGGGTCGTGTCTGGTTGCTGCATGAATCGAACTTGGGTGCAACCCATTGGGGTGCGGGCGGAAGTTGTGGTTGAAGACGTCACCACCCGCTTTTTGAGCTGGGTCCGTGGAGCCAAAACACATACATACATACATCATTGTGGATGAAAAGGGATTAAGAAAAAAAAAAAAAAAAAAGCTGCAGAAAACTGCGTGTCAGCTCGTAGGGCAGAAGTCAAGAAGGGCACATGGGAGGAAGCCTGAGTCGCTGATTAACTCAAATATACAACCATGAAACTTCAAGAGTCGATTGCTTATCAAGACGTTCCCATCTTGACTATGGAGGAGGGCAGGCAGTGGCCGGGACAATTCGATCCCGTGGCGGCCGTGGCTTCCCCCAAGACAGCTAGCCGCTCCCTTAAACCACGCCGAACCGACTCCCGGCTGGCAACAATTTCTCCGTAAATCAGAGAGCCGAACGAGCGCCTCTGCATCTGGCTATACCACACGCTAAAAGTATACAAGCCAGGGGCAGTCTACCGGTAGACAATCCCTAGTCAGGGCCGAAAATCAGAGCCATTCTACCGTAGCTCTATACAACCATGTTCTCCCCTTATACGTTCATTTTTCATTCGATTAGTGCAGGTAGTGCAGGTAACTCACAAGAAGTTCTCTTGCAGAGTTGGTTTGTCCTACTTGTGATGATAGAACCAGCCTACACAATATCCATTGAATCTGGATTGTAAAGGGAAATAGCAAGACCACTTCAAGACAATCGGCGATATCCCGCATCCACAAAGTGTTCAAATGATCAGAAAAAAAATTGAGCCAGGGGTAAAAAAAGACCCCGGTCTAGAATCCGGATTTAGTGCAACGCGTGCGTGAAAAATAGACTAGTTCACTAGTAGGAGAAAATTGGACATTGTCATGTGCTCGATCGACGAGAATCTTCGGAGGGACACACCCGCAGAGCCCCTCCTTTGGGCGGGCTTCTTTGCCATGGGACCGTAACGAGTTCATACTTCGGATGTCGGTCTCTCGCAAGGACAACGATAGATACCAAGGGGGCTCTTCATTCTCCAAACCTGGAGGGATTGAGGTGGACGACCATTGGGCGTCAAAGAATGCCAGTTGTAGATCTACTAAGTATCACAGTAGCCTATCTGTACAACTATCTTGTACATACTTCGTACATCTGGATGTCAAGTCAGGCAGGCATGTGGATGCGCGCTGCAGGGCTAGTCTGGTTCATCCTTCGATGACCGATCACTTCCCACCAACGCCGCGACTTGGTCCTTGCGCTCCCAAATTTTTCCGCGTGGGATACTAGGTAGTCAATCTAACTCAATGCCGTGACTGGTGGCATCGGTATCATTCCATCTCGTTACCAACTGCTTGTTTCAAAGGAAGAATCAATCATTGATGGATTGTTAGGAGTTCCAGGTAGTTTCTTGCAGGGGCCCCAGATACAGTAGGCACAGACGCAGCTAATTTATGCGGGTGGAGGGAAGAGAAAACCATGGAAGATTTATGGGTCTCATGGGATGTCATGTGGAAGTCTGGCGACTATTCTTAGTGATTCTGTCTTCCCCCAATGCGGTAATCAAGGCACTTTATTCTGCCAGGACAAGAATGAAGAGTCCCAACTCGGCTTGCGAAGCTCGGATATCTTGCCGATGGGGGAAGGGAACCTTGACGGACCAACCGTCGGTAACTACTCGCATTACTACATGCAAAGACTCACAAACTCAGCACTAGACATATTTCGAGTTGTCTCGGCCCTGATGAAAACCGGATTCAACGGGTCAGTGACGGTTTGTGACGCTACAGTAGCTCAGTTGCGAGTACATTGACGATGGGCTAGACAGCAGGTACCATCTACCTGGTTTAAACTTGATACATTAGCGATAAGAACGGGCAGGGGTTAACCTTCCCGATTTTACCACACACCTGGGGGAACATTTTGCCATGGGTGTAAGGGGAAAGGGGAGGACGAGGAAAGCCGGGGGAGGTGAAGGAAAGCACAGTTGTTCGACCCTTTTTTCGATTGGAAAGAGGGGCGAATGTCAATGCTGACGACGGACAGATGGTCGTCTGATCAGAAAAAAAAAATATAGGGGAAAAGAAAAAAAAAAAAGAAAGGTTGAATGAAGGTCCAGAAGGAAGATTGGAAGAGAGTCGAAGGAAGGGATTGCCCTCAACTCCCCCACGCCCCCACTTCTCCGCCATGGATTGAACGAACGGGGATTAAGCAGATTGCCAGTTTGGGGGTTTGGCAAATGCTGTTCGACGCAGGCTTGAACATTTGACTTGCGTCCTCGCGGGACTAGACTGAGTAGGCTCTGGAACTAGTCGCGAAAGTTGCAGTTCAGCCAGACTCCGGACATGACCAGATGGGCCCAGGAGATTCCCCGGAAGAAGCTCCCAACGGGATCCATGATACGTACAGGACAGTCACAGTCGGTAGACAGTCTAGAGCAGCCAGGGGGGTTTTGACCACTACCGCTACCACCACCAAACTGCTACTACCTGCTCCGTACTCCGTAGTACCTACCACTATCTATGTACTTAATTGAATTATTGTTTTATTCCAGATAAAATAACACTAATAAAACAATTTTTGCAAGAATTATGAAGGATTCAATTGAATTGATAATAAAATAAGTAAAGACCAGGTTCCACCTACTTGGATAAAGAGAGAGTCTTCTCCAGCTTTTGTTTCTGGACCAGATTTGATTTCTTTCTCTCTCCTCTCTTCTGCTCTTTTTCGCTGTCCACTTCCACTCTCCTCTCCATCGCTGGATAACTTGACTAAACGACCGACTATTCGACTCTTACTCATCTTACACATAATTGCTAGAGCTCCGCCTTGCCACTACGTACCCCCCCATCACTCCTCTAAAACACACCCAGATTTTTCTCTCAGTTGCTCTTCCTTTCCTCTTCCCTCCCTCCATAACAACGAGTGATATCATACCCCCCTCTCCCCCGACGCTCCCCGAACCCAACCAGGTCTTTCTACCTCTCAGGTTGCGCAGTCTCCCTCCAATTGCCGGGCAGACTTGCTTTTTGTCACCTCCATTTTTTTCCCTCCTGCTTCTCCAGATCCTGGGCTCCGGTTTCCCCACCCGATTTCACCCTAAATCACTTCTACGTCACCAAACTGTCCCCGCCGGTCTCTGCGCCAAAATTCCCGTACAACAGCCCGCCACTTTGCTGGACTGGCCGGTTGCTGCTCAATTGTCGTAGTGTCCAGCCCTAACGTCTCAATTCCTTACCCTCTTCCCTCCACCTCCCAGTGTCCCCACTGGGTCTTTTCCCCTCGTCTGTCTCAAGAAGCGGACTAGGGACGTAATCCTGTTTTCCCCTCGATTCTTACTTCAATACCGCCACCATTTCTCCAATCACTTCTTCCCTTCTCCAGGCTTTGCCTACCTGGTCTCTCTTCTCCTACTTTCGGAAACCCGACGGGCAATTTACCACCAATCCTCTACCTCTGCCTCCGCCTCATCGTTCCCCTCATTCTCATTCTCCTGCCGTCAAGGCTACCGCCACTATCACCACCACTCCTATTACTACTAGAGATAGTACTCCTAAACCACAACCGTCAGCACCACCACCACAACCAGCCGCGAACAAAGTCCGCAAATCCAAAATGAGGAATCCTTTCGATATGTCCGACCTCGACACACTCGTTGAGGAACAGCAAGACCAACAGCCGAATTATGCCGACCTCCACACTCACCAGTCGCATGATGGTAACCGTTCTTTGCTACAGAACGAGCGCCGTGGCGATAACCTCAAGGATCGCTTTATCGGTGCTATTGACCAGGGTACCACGAGTTCTCGCTTTATCATCTTCGACTGCACGGGTGTTCCCGTGGCCAAGTACCAGATGGAATTCCGTCAGATCCACGAACGCTCAGGGTGAGTAGCGCTGCACAACTCTCGTCATGACTGTCGTCATTCACTGAGCTAACAAAATTCTTCTCCTCGCTACAGATGGCACGAACAAGATCCTTTCGAACTGGTCGATTCAGTTTACACTTGCATTGAAGAAGCGATGAAGACCTTTCTGGCTCTGGGCCACTCCCGAGACGACATCGAGGCCATCGGCATTACCAGTCAACGTGAGACCACACTCTGTTGGGACTGGGAGACTGGTGAGCCGCTGCACAACGCGATCGCCTGGCCGGATACCCGCACCACTGGTTTGGTGCGCGAACTCAAGAGTAAGAAGGGTGCAGAAGAGTTGTCGAAGATCTGCGGTCTCCCCCTGTCCACGTACCCCTCTTCGGTGACCTTGGTGTGGATGCTCCGCAACCTGCCCGAGGTGAAGAAGGCCTACGACGAGGGTCGTCTCGCATTCGGTACGGTTGACACATGGCTTCTATACAATTTGAATGGGGGACCGGAAGGCGGCCGCCTGGTGACGGATGTCTCCAATGCCTCGCGAACCATGTTCATGAATCTCGAGACTCTCGACTACGACGATCGCTTGCTGGAGTTCTTCGAATTGGACCGGAGCAAGATTCGGCTCCCCAAGATCATCCCCTCGTCCGATCCGGAAGGGTTCGGCTGGGTCCGATCGGGGCCGCTGGATGGTGTTCCCATTACTAGCTGTCTGGGTGACCAATCCTCCGCCTTGGTCGGTCACTGCGCGTTCACCCCGGGTTCGGCTAAGAACACCTATGGCACCGGTTGCTTCCTTCTCTACAACGTTGGAGAGAAGCCTGTTATTTCGAAACACGGTCTGCTGGCCACCGTGGGTTTCCAGCTCGGAAAAGATCGCAAACCAGTATACGCCTTGGAAGGTAGTGTGGCTGTTGCTGGTAGTGGTATTTCCTTTTTGATGAACAACATGGGTTTCTTCCGTGATTCGCGCAAAGTGAGTGAGGTCGCGGCGAGCGTGCCCGACAGCGGTGGCTGCGTCTTCGTTACTGCCTTTAGTGGTCTGTTTGCTCCCTACTGGATTGATGACGCCAAGGGTACCATCTGTAAGTTTGACCTTTATTTCCCGCCTCTCCTCTCGCCCAATCCGGCTATGATGTCACATTACTGACTGGTCCCTAGTTGGTATCACCCAGCACACTCAACGTGGACACATTGCTCGCGCAACGATGGAGGCTGCCTGTTTCCAAACTAAGGCTATCCTGGACGCCATGGAGCTCGATAGTGGGCACAAGCTGACTGAGTTGGCCGTCGACGGTGGTATGAGCAACTCCGACATTTGCATGCAGGTACGTCACATCCGTTGCATCATGGACTCTTCTCGCGCGAACAGATCGACTAACACGCCTTGTCAATCTAGACCCAAGCCGATATCATCCAAATCCCGATTGAGCGACCGGCTATGCACGAGACCACGGCGCTGGGCGCCGCCATCGCCGCCGGCTTCGCCATCAATGTCTGGAAGGACTTCAGCGAACTCAAGGATATGGACCGTGCCAACCGCACCACCTTCGTGCCCCACGTCAGTCCCGCCCACAGCCGGAAGATGTACCGACAATGGACCAAGGCCGTCGAGATGTCCCGCGGCTGGCTCGACACCAACGAAGAGAACGGCGAAGATGATGAAGAGGAACAACTGGAGGCCGAAAAGCAACAGACGCAACAGCAGAAGTCCCAACAACAATTTCTCCAACAAAACAAAATGGCCTTCCCTCACTAAATTTATCATATAACACTTTTGTTTTGCTCCACGAACCTTTTCCCCGACGAAAGACCAAAGCCGTCCCATCATGATATGTGATTATTCGTTATCGGGGTGTTATGTCTCTCTCTGTGCGTTTCAGCGGTTTTTTTGTGTGTTCTTGCGCTCTGTATTTCTGCTTTCATGTCCGGGGTTCACAGGATATACTCGGTTCTGGGTTTGTTTTTGTGGTTTCATAAAGAAGGGAAAAGAGGGGTGTGGGTGGGAAGGGCAAACACACACACCTTCCCAAGATATTCGTTTGGTTCTTTTTTCTTTTGGAGGGGTTTCTTGTACTTTGCGTTGGGGATACCCGATCTTCCATACCGACGACGTCCAAATCTCCTTGACCGGCTAAACACTCTCAACACACACATCGACCGTGGGGCTGGTATATACAACTTTTCTGCTGTTTTGGCTGGACCGTGATGATGACCGACCATTTTCTTGCCTCCCATTTTGATCTATACATACTCCATGTCATTGATAGCTCTTTATTTCAGCTTACCTTAGATAGATCTTAATAGGTATGATGTCTTGATGACTCATGATGCGGAGTCCAGGGTCTTCGTTGCTTTAAGACGTAGTCTGTACGGAGTATAGAAAGTCAGAAACCGCACGTGCTCGGGTACTTAGCTGATGCGAGACCCTGCCTTAGTACGGCACTAGAGTATGATCATGACGAGGTAAGAAGTGACTTGATTGAATTCAGTCTATTACATTCGCCCTGCTAAGCGACTACCGATTTTCGCTCAAATTAGTAGCAAGAACGGGGGCTATCGCACCCATATAGTACCTGATTATAACCTTGCAAGCTCGAAAACAATGCTTTTCATAACAGTCAAATCACCCTGACAAAAGGTTCCTTCACCGACCCCGGATCTCAATCCAAAACGCCCCATAACACCACCACTACCGCCACGAGAGAGAAAATGAAACGAACACCTGCTTTGTCCCCAACCCAGTTGACCAACCAATCAACCAACCGATCGACCACTATACCCATTTCAAGATCACAGAAAGCTTCTTTGGGAGGGGGGTCCCCCGCCCCATCACTCAGTACCACGAATTGCCCTCCTCGCCCAACTTCTTCCCGGATGGATTCATCGATATGATACGCTGACCCGGCAGTGTATCATCAGAGATCATACTCTCAAAAGTACCGGAAATTGACCGCTTGCCGATCGCCTTGAAGGAGTCGTAAATCCTGGGCGGGATGGTGGTGGTGGTGGTGGTGGTGGCTCCCTCACCGTTTGATTCAATCACGCCTTCCGGGTCTTGGTAGACTTTGGGCATACCCCCCTGGGTCTTCTGCGTGGGGGCAGAGCCATCGGTGCCACAGCAAGCGGCCCATTCCCGCGACAGGGACGGCGCGGTGCCATCGCCCAGGTCACACCACCGCGTGACGACAATGGCGTGCCGGAAGCGCAGGTTCGGGGCACCGCCTGCGCTGTCGGGGGAGCGGTCCTCGGTCAGCTTGACCTCGATGAGGTACTCGGAGGGACACTCGGGGCAGCGGCGCATGGGACGGCACTTGCCGCAGAGCGTGGTTAGGGCGTTGGGGTTGTAGGCGCGGCGGTGCATGATGTCCTTGGCGCGGTGCTCGAGGCCCTGGAGGGCGGAGGTGTCGCGCGGGACGGGGATGTGGGAGAGGGCGCACTTGCAGGCGGCCATGAGGTTACCGTCGCGCCAGTGGGCGCAGACGGAGAAGTAGGGGACGTAGTCCTCGCGCGAGTAGAGGAGGAGACGCACCGTAGACGGCGGGAGGCCCGGGTCGGCGAACCGGGTGGACGTCACGCGCATCAGGAGGTGGTTGTTGTGGATCTGGAAGCGTGTTTGGTGCGACCACTCGGTGCGGCGCCAGCGACGCGAGAGCGTTGTGAACGGGATCCCGTGGTCCGGCGTGAAGCGGTGCGCCCGCAGCGCCAGCTGCACGAAGGTGTAGGGCAGCGTGCGGTTGTGGGTGATCCGGTGTCGTGGGGGAGGGTTGAGTGGGTTGCGGGCTTCCGGGCAGCGGAAGAGCGGGTTGAGTGTGTCGGCCGGTTGGAGCTTCTCATGGCCCGGCTGCGTGCGGAGGTGGAAGCGGCCGCAGGGGATACAGAGGAGATGGTGTGGGAGGTAGCGGTCTTGTGTCGTGAGGAAGTTGACGCGCTGCGTATGGTACTCGGGGAGGGAGAGGACGTAGAACGGGTCGAGTGCTTGGAGGCGGAGGTATAGGGTTTTGCTGGAGAAGGCGAGGCTGGCCGTATCGGCTGGCGTGAGGTAGTCTGTCGCAAGGTGCATCCAGAGCTGCGAGGGCCAACTGGCGATCTGAGGCTCACCGGGGGGCCGGTTGTCGTATTCACTGTCGAGGCCATAGGGGTCGTACCGGTTGAAGTCCTGGTCGCCGATGGTATGGAGGATGGCGGTATGGTCGCGGCTTTCACCCAGCTGGGAGTCTTTGTTGGCGTTTATTTCGCGGTATTTCAATCGATGGGCTTCTAGCAGGGTGAGGGAGGGCAGTGGCGGCACATCTTCACTGGTGGTGCTGGGTCGGTGCAGGCCTGCTGCTCCTCGCAGATCCGGCGTGGATGCGCTATAGCCTTTGCGGAGGACCTGGCGGGATTTCTTGGGCCGGAGGGCGTGGGCGAAAAAGGCTCGCAGGCCACTTTTCTTCTCCCCTGGACTTTCTGCTGACATGGTCACTGCAATTTTACCTATGGAGAGGAACGAAAAGGAGACGAGAAAAGGAGGGAAAAGCAGGTATTGGTAAACCAAATTGAGATGAAACCAAAGGCGGGACTGGATGCGATAAGATTAGAAACTCGACGGATCGGGCCCGGAAGCTGCGGCGCTGCCTTCCGCCCGCTGCCGGGCCTGGACCTCTTCGGCCACACATTACATAATTACGTAGCAGTGCGGAGTACGTACTCCGTTTACGATTAATTCATAGTAGAATAACTTCGTGCATTAGGACCGTAGATGAACAGCCTGATAAGTTCCGAAAATCCATATTACGTTAAACAAAACACTTCGTGAGAACGCTCATCAAGCCGCGCTAGAGTACAATCACTTCCTGCATTACACTTACGCCGAGAAGCGCTTCTCAACGGCCTTCCAGTTGATGACGTCCCAGATGGCCCCAAAGTACTCGGCCTTGCGGTTCTGATACTGAAGGCTGTGAACGAGTTAGTAAGTTGTTTGGCTCCGTCATCCCAAGGGGGCTTACTAGTAGGCGTGCTCCCAGGCATCAATACCCAAGAGGGGCTGGAACTGACCAACGACGGGGTCCTGGTTCTGTAGTCAAGTCAGTCTCTGCGCACCACTCAAAACAAGATTTGTACTCACGGCATAAGTCTTGATGCCTATGCTGCCGGTCTGCTTGTCCTTGACGAGCCAGGCCCAGCCGCTACCCTGAATACCAGCAAGAGCAGCGTTCATCTTGGTCTTGAACTCGTCCAAGCTGCCGAAACTGTCGTTGATGGCGGTGGAGAGAGCACCAGATGGGGGCTCACCACCACCGGCACTCTTGGGAGCCAGGTTCTCCCAGAAGAGGGTGTGGTTGATGTGACCACCGCCATGGAAGTTGATCAGGGGCTTGAGGGCAATCTGGGCAGCAATGTCGCCCTTGTGCTGAGCCTCCTGCAGCTGCTCGATGGCAGTGTTGTAGCTGTTGACATAGGTCTGGTGGTGGTTCTTGTGGTGGAGCTCCATGATCTTGCCGGAAATGGAGGGCTCCAGGGCACTGTAGTCGTCTGCCGAAGGTTAGTGAGTGTTATTGCACGCTGAGCATTTCATTTTCAGCTTGAGCCTTGCGCTAAGGCCGGGTCTGAGGGCCAAGGAGTCCTTACAAGCCAAGTCAGGCAGAGTAGCCTTGCCGCGGGCAAAGGTCAAGCTGCCAGCAGCTCTGGTAGCCGAAGCTCCGTTGCGGAGGGCAGAGCGGGCAGTATTGCGGACGAGAGAAGCAGCCATGATTGATTATGAGTTCGGCAAGTGAGTGGTGAGGATAAGGATACAGTCACTGAGAATGAGTAGAGAAAAATCCCGAAGAACAGACGAAGGAAAGAAAGAAGAAAGAAAAAGAAGTCCGCAGTAGGAGGAGGACGGAAGAAGTTAACGTCATTGTTGCTTTCGGAGAAGGCATTTCCCCGCCCCGACCTGGCCCGATTGGGATCCACCGACTCTTGGTCCCCAGCATTCTTCCCGATAGCTGATGGAAGGTCAACCCCGAGGCCATTCATCGCGTCTATACTTTCTCATTCCCCTCGGTGATGACTGCGGTCTTGATCCGTCAGGCTTCAAGCTCAGACTAGATCCAGTCGACTTTCTGGAACCCAGACCCTACCCGGCGTCCGGCCATGTCTTCCTCCGAATCTTCACCCGTTGCCGGCCAGAAACGCAAAGTTGCCGACATGAGCTCCGACGAAGAAGAGAACTACCGCCCAACCATGGGCTTTCGTGGCTTCAACCGAGCTGCCTCTCGCTCCGAATCCCCTCCTGCGCACGGCGGTCTCGGTAGCGCTCGTCGCAACCCATGGAACAATATGGCGCAGGCATCGACGAAAAGTGGAGGAAACAATGGAGGCAAAGGCATGGGCGGGGGGAATTCCTTCGCCGCGCGCATGATGGCCAAGATGGGCTACAAGGAGGGGCAAGGTCTTGGTTCGTCTGGACAGGGTATCATCAACCCGATTGAGGCCCAGGCTCGTCCCACGGGCGCGGGTCTGGGTGCGGTCCGCGAGAAGACCAAACAAGCTCGAGAGGAGGAGAAGCGGGCTGCAACGCTACGCGGTGAGACCGTCGAGGAGAGCTCAGATGAAGAGCGCAAGAGGCGACAGAAGAAGAAGAAAGAGGAGCGCAAACGCGATGGCAGGAGTGGAACGAGTACGCCGGTCGCTCGAGCGAAGCCCAAATTCCGAACTGCCCGCGAAATCGAGCAGGATATGGAGGGTCTGGAGGTTCCCAACGTGCTGAAGTCTTTGATTGATGCGACTGGGAAAGAGCAGCGGGTGATCACTTCAACCGCCGGGTTGATGACACCGCAAGCGTTCGTCAACCAGGGTGAAGGCGAGGCCTGGAAGATTGCACAAAGGGCGCGCAACGACCTCGAGGCATTCGCAGACGAGTGGAAGGGACTGACGGAGAGGAAGAAATACATTGAGATGGAAGAAAGCCAGATTGTCGAGCAAATGGACACGAATCAGCTCAAGGCCGATCAACTTACCGAGCTGGTTGCGGCAATTGGAGCACTGGATGTATCCGAGAAGGAAGAGACAAGGGCCAAGTTCGACGAGTTAACCGACAAGCTCGAGTCAATAGAGATGAAATTTCGCAACGAGATAGACGAATACCGACTACCAGAGACCGCCGTGGCCGCGATTCACCCTCTCTTCCGCCAGGCTATGGAGGAATGGGAACCCCTCAAGGAGCCGACGTTCCTTGTCGCCAACCTCCGCCGTCTCCAGCCATTACTACTCCGCGATATCCGGGGCACTCACACCCAGCGCTCATCCACCTCCCCTTACGAAACCATGATCTACACCCTCTGGCTGCCACGCGTACGCTCCGCCCTCCTCAATGACTGGGACGTCTACGAGCCCGCGTCCGCAACATCGCTCGTCGTCGCCTGGAAAGAACTCCTCCCACCTTTCATCTACTCCAACGTGCTCGACCAACTCGTAGTCCCGAAGCTCACCAACGGCCTAAAGGACTGGAAACCTCGAAGCAGCAGCAGCAGTAGCCGGCGACACCACCCTTCCTCCTCCTCCCGCTTCCCGTGGTGGCTCTTCACCTGGCTCCAATACCTCGACGACCGACACACGAACCCCAAACAAGCCACAGGGCTCCTCTCCGATGCGAAACGCAAATTCCGGGTCGTGCTAGACACATGGGACCTCGGAAAGGGCCTTATCAGCGGCATCGAGCTCTGGCGCGACGCCTTGGGCTCCGAATTCGACTCTTGCCTGCGCAACCACTTGCTGCCACGCCTGGGTCGCCACCTCCGCGAGGACTTCCAGGTCAACCCGCAAGACCAGGACCTGACCGCCCTGGAGAACGTTCTGCGATGGCAGCCCTTCTTCCAACCCAAGGTCATGGCCCTCCTCCTGACGGCTGAGTTCTTCCCCAAGTTCCACCAGATCCTCTACATCTGGCTCACCAACGACCCCAACTACGAGGAAGTCGCCGAGTGGTTCACCTGGTGGCGCACGCAGATCCCCGCCGCGCTGAACGAGCTCACTATCGTCGACGACGAGTGGAACAAAGCCCTGCAGACCATGGACCTCGCCTCGCAGCTCGGCGACCGCGCCGCTGCAGAACTCCCTGCCCCCACAGCCGCCACCACCACCAGCCACGCACAACAACAACAACCACCCAAAGAAACGACCACCAGACCCACCACCACCACCCCCGCCCCCGGCCCCCCCTCGCGCCTCAAACCCAAAATTATCGAAGAAGTCGCCTTCAAGGATATCCTGGAAGCATGGTGCATGGAGCAAGGGCTTATCATGCTCCCGCTCCGCGAGGCGCACCCGCAGAACGGCCAGCCGCTCTTCCGGATCACGGCCAGCGCGACGGGCAAGGGCGGCGTGGTGGCGTTCGTGCAGGGCGATGTCGTCTGGGTGCAAAACAAGAAGGCGAAGGAGGTGTGGGAGCCGATGGGGTTGGAGGATCGTTTGGTGGAGCGGGCGGAAGGGAAGTGATAATTTTTTTTCTTGCCTTTCTGCCTCCCTGCTTAGCGGCGCGCGCGCGCGCGCGTGTGTGTGTGTGTGTGTCTTTTTCTTCATCTCAACCCCATACTATAGTGAACTTCTTTGAGTTTCTGATTGCGCGTTTCCTGCGCGTTTATAGATAGCGATACTAGATTTGTGCTTGGGGGTTTGTCGGGTTGGTATGGAAGGAGACGATTCGGGAGACGGTTTTCGGTGATCGAATGTGTGTTCTTCTTTATGATACCTACCATGTTTAAACCATTGCAACTACCTGGGAAAAGACCTTTCTCTTCTGTCTTCTGGACGTCAAGCAAATGGTTAATGGAACAGCAAGGGTTGTAGGGTAGGGTAAGCTCGCCATATCCCCCTCGGTATTCTGTGAAGCATGTTCCTGAATTGTAAGTACGGTGCACAAAAGTGTTCCAAGCCGACCTCTAGCACCGAGGCTTTCATTCGTTTGATTGAACTACAGTACATTATACGATCTTCTGATCATCATATCAAAACTCGTCATCAAATGAGAAATGGAGACATAAAAAGAGAATGAGAGGGTACGAGAGAGCGAGTAGCTAACGACAATGACAGTCGGAGATCATGGGACAAACGCAGGAGCATAAACATCAATGTGAAAAGAGCGAGGAAAGAGGAATAGTGAAAAAGGCGTCTTACGGGAAAGCCGAACCGGCTTCAATGAACAATCGTAAAATCATGTGCCAGCCAGATACTGTGATCGTCACAGAAGAGCCGAAGGCATGCATACATTAACACATCGGTAAGTCGGATATCATCATGAGAAAGGAACACATGGGAGGAGAAAAGGGGTACTCAAAAGCCCATTGTATCGTCCGCAACACCGTGAACACAACCCTAAACATCACATGCAACTCATCAGGGTATCATGACATACAATCATCAGGTTGGGGCAGACTGAAACGACAAATGAAAAGAATATTCAATAACAAAACGGTAAGGTAGAAGCACAAGTGAAGGTGCAACTGCACAGACAGTACAAGTGCCCTTCTCAGCCTCGACGAGATTTGCGGTCCATATAGCGCGGCCGTCGCGCAGGATCTTCCTCGTCAGAGCGAACGGAGCCTCTAGATCTCGCATCCAGAGCAAAGCTCACTGTGGGCGTGTCGAGATTTCTAGCGGGCTCGTGGTGAGCTTGGGTTCCAAACTCCTGGGCCATGCGAGTGGGTCTGTCTTTCAAGATCCCACTGGGAGGCATGGCATGCTTGACCGGTGAATGGAGCGGCTCGGGCTTCTTGCTAGACCCTTTCATCCAGCCGAACAGTCCGAGGGAACTCCGTCTCTTGTGGTCCTTGTTGCTGGCGGCCAGCGGCTTGAGTGCTTGGTTGCTTGTGAATGATGACTCGGTGAAAGAATGGGGGAGAGTGCGGCGAGCCTCGTCCGCCATCCCATCTGCGTAGGTTGGCATGGATGCGGACAAATCACGATGACCTTCTGAGTGTTGCTTTACTCGCGGCGGCCTGCTTGGGGCGGTGTTGCGTGTTTTGTGGATGACGGGCGCAGGTGCTCCCTCGTCACTATCTGTTTGGTCGTGTAAAGGAGTGGTCTGGAGGCGACGAGCGTTTCCTGAGCGACCAAACAGTGGCCGTAGGCTGATGCGCTTACGACGCTCTGTATCTGGTTCGGGATGCGGTCTTGGGTCTAATGACTGCAAATCAAGCGTAGGGATTCTAGGCACGTCCGCTTCTCTGAAGCCCGAGTCGATACTGTGCCTGCGGCCGAGAAAAGACGCCTGGCTAGGTGCGCGCGCAACGAGTAGACGAGAGTCCAGCGTGATAGGTCCCAGATTCAACTCAGGCTGTGACTTCTCACCCCGGGGGGCAAGTTTGGCTGCATCAACCCATTCTTGAGAAGTCAATGGCGGCGACGCTGATAAGGGGGCCGAAAGTTCTTCAATCGATCTGGACGGCTTCGCCTGGTAAAGATTCTTGTCGATCTTGGAAAGGACCTTTTCCAGGCTATCTTCATTATACAACGCACTGCCACCATAATGGCCAAGACTGATCTTGTTGAGAGAGTCCTGATTGAACAGCCGATCATCTCGGGAAGTGATGTAGTTTAGGGGAAATAAGGTCGGGGTCATGTCTCCCCCGTCCGTGCTCTGTCGTGGCAGCGTGACATCGCTCACATTCGCCAAAGCCTTGTCACTTTCGATGCTCTGGCATGAACTTCTCTTGGTAGTTAATTCATCCGCAGAACGTGGGCGCCGAAGCATGAGGCCTAATGCGACACCTTGGTCGT
Source organism: Aspergillus saccharolyticus JOP 1030-1 (assembly GCF_003184585.1). Lineage (NCBI taxonomy): Eukaryota > Fungi > Ascomycota > Eurotiomycetes > Eurotiales > Aspergillaceae > Aspergillus > Aspergillus saccharolyticus. The sequence continues at coordinate 543,208 of NW_020290622.1, read as the reverse complement.
AATGACTTTTCTCTGCAATGATACTGCCATTAGAGCAACTCGTGCCTGCGACATATGCAGTACTCATTGTATCCGGTGTAGGCGGCAATTTTGACGTTCCGAAGACGCTGTCGGTGTGTGTCTTTTGACTAGAACCGTAAGAGTCGCTGTCGAAACTCGTCTTTTTGGGTCCCTGTGAAATGGACGACTGCGTGGTACACCGCGACGCTTCATCCACAAAGACGTCATGTGGTGGTGAAACCCATGATTCGATACGGTCTCTACTCCGGGAACCACTGAGGTCAGATAATTCTGAGCCATCTGCTGCAAAATCCTTCCTGATGACGGGGATCGCCAGCTGGTCGAATCCAACAACATCACCATCTGATCCAAGGGGAAAGAGTTCGCTGCATTCACTGAGAGCACTAAGTCTAGGCGATTCCGGGTCAAGGGGGTCATTGATTGACTGCAAACTTTCCGATTTTGTGATTTCAGTCATCGCAGCATGAGCCTGGTCTTCGGACGGCTCACAGAAGCTCTGAAGTGCAGCTGGATCTTCTCTTCCGTCGCGCAAGAATGACGGTGCTCTTTGAAGTTGATGAGAAACGGATGTTTTTCGGTGAGTTGCGGATGGGTCGGTGCTGCCTTTCGACGATGTTCTGTCCGGGATCTGAACGACAACTTTCTGCTTAGGAGTCGTGGAATCCTCCTCATCTGGTCGAGCCGTCGAAGGTCTCGATGAATCCTCGCCAGCTTGCAGTTCTGTCACCTTGCTTTCCAAAAGACAGATCATGCTCACGGCCTCTGTTATCGCGTGATCCCTTCGGTCGATCTCTTGCCTCAATTCCTCATTCGATTCCCGCAGCCGCTGGTTATCAGCTTCCGCCTCGCGAAGTTCCTGCACTTCCTCTTCCAAGCAGCGCAGACGCTGAAGTTCTTCCTCCATCTCTTCCATTCTTTGTAGCTTCTTCTCCAGTGCCGTCACCTGCTGTACACGATGGAAGATCTCAAGTTTCAGGTCAAAGTTCTGCTTGTTGATTTTCGAGACATACTGAATCCAGTCAGTAAAGGACAAGTCTTCAACGCAACTGGGGGCTGAAACCTACCTCTCCCATCTCTCTTACCCCCATGTCATTTGGTTGTCGTGTACCTGACGAGGCCACACTATGAACCCTGCGCTGTTTGTCAGAGCCAACCTCTTCCCAGGATTGACCTCGAGACTGTGTCTGTGACTGTGCGTGTGATCGCGCAGGCGACTGGGATGGGGACAGGACTTTCGGACGACGCCGCTCGGGTGTCCGAGGATTGCATTGCTTGTGTTCGTCCGATCCACCTTTAGAACTTCGACTTGCGCGCTGCTCTTTCAACAAATCTTGTAGTAAACCTGAGGAAGGGTTGACAAGTGGCGCGCTGGGTTCGTTTTCGGGCGTATCTGAAAAATCCACAGACCGTCAGCCACTGCGGTCCTTGAGTGCTAAAAAAACAATATAGGTGGCTCACCGGCTCTCGATCGCTGAGGCGTCTGAGGTGTTGCAGTTCTCGGTGTCATTGATAATGGTGATGCGTCATTCAACCATGACATTTCTGGGAGTGGTCAATTTTTGGAAGTCGGTGTGGGGTCTGGCTGGGGTATATAAGATCGTACCTGAACTCATCTGCGACGAAGAGTCCATGGTGACAGACCCCTTGACTCGAACTAAGGCAGGAGGCTTCGGAGGGATTGATGTGACTGCACAGTGAGGTGAAACGTCAATTTTCACACTTCCTTGGAGTCTCTCCGACCCCTTGTATGAATCAAGGGATAACCGGATGGCAGGAACTCACTCTTGCGTTGCGCACTTTGACTCCGCGACAAGGACAAGGGATTTTTCGTAGGAGAAGTAGCTGGAGATGGATAGGAGCAGTGTCGCAGAGAAGACGGTGTCGACGATTGCACCGAGATGGTACTCCGTCTCTGGAGTGTTGTGTCCATTTTGATGGATTGTGGGCACCGGAGCAAAAAAAAAAGGAGAGATCCCACTACTTGCTGCGCATCACTGACAAGACGCAGGACACCAGTCTCACTGCAGTCGAACGCAGGGTTGTATCCACCAAAGATGCGGATCGAATTGAAAGAGGGGCTGTAATTCGACCGATAGCGTAAGGAGAAAAGCAATGTCGCGTCCTGAGGATGGAGAATCGGGCTGGCGAGTGAGGTGACGACAGGACAGGCCCACCGCCTCAGACAATCTGGCGGGGGGCAGCGAGGAGAGGCGATTGACGCAGCCAGAGAAGGATAAAAGGATGACAATCGCGACCGTCTAAGGGGCACCGTGAAGTGGAAGTGAGGGGAGAGAGGAGAAAAGGCGCCAGGAAGGATTGTGACGAGTCAAGCGTGGATCTTCAGATCACACAGAGCCAAGACAGGAGAGAAAGAGTGACAGGAAGTGATCCCCGCACTGCACGATGATCGGAGAGTGGGCGCTAGTTTGGTACGAAGTGATCGATGTAGTTATAGTTCTTTATTGTTACAACTGAAGATTTGTTGTAGCCTCAATGGTATGTATGTATCGATAGAGAATGGAATGGTGTTGCGGTTGCCATGCGACGATACCAGATCGAACCACGTTTGAATTGTGAATGCTAAAGGTGAGATGCTGAAGGAATGTAATCGAGTCTCAGCTGGAGGGGAACCAACTAGAACTATTTGAGTCGACTATTAGTCTAATGGATTAGTCCAGTGGCATTACTCCGTAGATGAAGAGAGGAGAGGAGAATTAGAACTATTAGTCTAAAAAATTAGTAGGAAGTGGATCAAGGCGTCGAGTGGATTTACTGGAGAAGGAGACTAGTTTAGACCCGCGGTTCCTTCCAGACCAGTTGGTGGTCATGGCGCTCTTCCGTGTTCGTTCCCTCCTCGCCTTTCTGTCTCTCTAAAATCTCACCTTCTTTCGGCCCTTCAATTTCCATCTCATCCGGTTTATCTCGGGAGTTGTGATGCATCGTCCCCGGTTCGCTTCCTTTGATGCCGTGGTCGATGAGTATTCATTGCTGGTGATTGGCTTGAGTCCATCGTTGAAGCCATGGTTGCTCTAAACGTGGTATCTCACTCGCTAAAGTTAGGATCAGAGCCTGGTGCACACACGCTCTTTGCATTCCCTGTTCAGCGGTTCGATCAATCCCCCTTAGCAGATCAATCTGGGCTGTTTGCCTCCGGCGCGTTGGGATTGACGAGGATCAGCATGCTGTCTCCCTCATAGATCTTGGGCCTCTGACTTCTTTGGGTTTTTAAAAAAGAAGCCGTTGGGTCCGCCCTTCCAACGAGATGAGATCACTGCTACGATGAACGATCTGTCACCTCGGTTATCTCTCCACAACTTTCCGATCATCGCAGAGTCGTAGTAGCTCATAAATGTCTACAGATGGCTAGCCACCTTCCGATTCTCGAATTAAACGGCGCTTCTTTCGTAGAACATATTACATTGTTTCATTAAACGGAAATCACTCGCTTCTATGATGATGGCGAGCACAGCTCAGCCCTTTTCGGTGCATCTTCAGCTCATTTCTTCTTCGACTCACCCGCCCAAACCCGGGTCTCTTTGGCGCTGTCATGCGTAGCTCGAAACACTGTGAGAAGTCAATGGTCAGCAATAGGGAACAGAGCAGATCAACGGCCTCAAATCTCACATTGTCGTTCCGTCTCATCCAGACCACGCAGGAAATCCGCCCCTTGGCCCAGCGCGCCCTGCGGATTGTGCGCATGGTCGGCGATCTGCGCTGCACGCTTCTTGAATGTCTGTCGGTTGACAAGCGACGCCGTTCAGTATTGTCTCTTTGAAATGTCACTTCACCTGACGCGGAGGGGTAGATACATTACTGAGCACATCCACCATCTCCTCTTCCTCAAACAACTCCAGCACCCGTTCGCTCAAGCTGTAGAAATGAGGCGCCAGCGAGCGCAAATCAACCGTCCGCGGATCGGCCTTCAACGCATTGAGCACTCGATCTGACAACGCATAGGGAAGATCCAGCGTCACCAGTCGCGAGGTACCAAGCCGTGCCCTTGGTATCCATTAGACACAGGCGTCGATGGTACTGGTTGAGCATAAAATAGTACTGACCCGATAGACAGCATCTCCCCCAGCCAGAGAGGCAAATCAATGCGTGTCCCAGCTTTGATCTACTGCAGAGTCAGTCAAGTGAAAAGTCTAGACTCAAGGAGGAACGCAGCCATACATTCTCTCCCGGATTGCCTTCTAGAATGCCAAGCCCCGGCACGTCGAGCTCAAATGTGCATGGCAGTTTCTACATCCAGATCGCCTTCGTTAGTCTTCCAAGTACAGGCAAAGCTCTCGCCTGACCAACCTGCGCGTCGGTAAGAATCGCATCAATATCGTAGTAAGACATTCTCCGGAATTTTCAGAGCAAGATGACGTCTTCAATGAGATAGGCTGGCCTCCGCAGAGGATTATTGCTCTGGACTTGTCGAGTCTGCGACGCGTCCCCGCAAACCGCGCGGTCACATGATTATACACCTTATTTCAAAAGCAAGCCAATGAGATCGCAGCTATATAAGCGAGTTGGTATAGATTGAATTTCGAGCCATGCGCATTGAAAAGACTGTCCAGGTTTTTTTGAATTAGCGAAAGTGTATAATAAAGCTCAACTTGTGAGCTGAGAAGAGATTGAGCAGGTCCTAGGCACTTACGGGGATATGTGTATCCATAACCTTGCGATGGGTACATCATCTTTCACATTGTGGCTGCTAGCTAGACTCCTTCTCATATTTTCAGTGATAATGAGTAAAACAATTGACCTCCAATTCTGCACCATTTAAGGGCTTGGTAGATCTTCTCGGTCTTTCTGAGCTAATGTTCTGTGAAGGTGGCTATGAGAATTCCCAGTCATAGTGTGTATCGAGTGCCCTGACAAATTGTATATAATGGCAAAGCTGGGCGGATATTATTCCTCAATCCGAACACATCCAACAACCCACCACCACGCAATAGAGTTCGAACAACATGTCACCTTCAATCAGATGCATATGAGGGGTCAAAGCAAATTCAATTGACTGTCAAAGTACAGACACTCAATCCTGATCAGGTCTAAGCAGCGATGGCTTCGATGACCCAATGACTAAGCAAAGTCACATGTCTCTCACCATCAATCATCACGTGCAAATATCAGCGATCAATCCATGGCGGAACCGGCCGTCGGTCTTTCACAATCTTCTCCAACTTTTCTGCTTCTATTCCCGGTCTCCGCGAAAGACAAACTTGTCTTGATCTCGAAGGCTCCTGCCCTTCTGATTCTCGCGTGGGACATTCTTCTCCCGATGGGCGGAGCCCTCGACGCCGCCCAGGACAGTGGACGCTGTCGAGCTCGATGACGATGGCCCCTCCGAGCGGGTCGGCAGTGTACAAGAAGAAAGATGGCACCCTGACCATGTCGCCGGACCAGCAGTCGGTCTCCTGGATTCCAGCGGCGGGTGGTGCAACGGGGACGATTACGATCTCCGTGGCTCAGATAACGAGTGCGTTTTTCCCGGGGTCGAAAACAAGCCTACAAAATCTACTCAGAGCTCTTTCCAGCTCTTTGCAACTAACACAAGGATGGAACAAACCTAGATTTACAACAGACCCCCGCGACTAGTCCAAAAGTAATGCTGAAGATCCACGTCCTTCCTCCCAGCGCACCGGACAACACTCCCGAACAATACGTCTTCAATTTCACGGCGGGAGCGAATGCACGAGCCGAGGCGGACGCCATCAAAGATGCGCTCAGCGCGGCCATTCAGGCTGCCAAGACCGCCCAGGCCGCACCCACCCCTCCGGTCGCTGCTGTTGCGGCGGCCAGCGGTGGCGGGTCGACCGAAGGCGTGTCCGCGGCGATGGCGATGGCGAATGCGATAACGGCCGGAGGAAGAAATGTGAAGCCATGGGATGACGACAAGCGCCTCCAGAGCGACATGGAGCTGCAGCAGTCGCTACTCAAATCGAACCCGCAGCTCCAGCGCATGTTCATGGAGTCGATGGGCACGAAGCCCGAAACCCTCTCGGCTGGACAATTCATGAAGCAGTTCTGGTCCACGCGGCTGCATCTTCTGCGAGCCCATGCGATCGAGCGCGCGCAGACGCGCGGGTCCTACAATGTGCTGTCAACGCTGAAACCACGGGTGGAGGACAGCGTGACGAAGCTCAACATCAGCAAGGAGCAGATCCAGCTGATCTTCAACCAGCACCCTCTGGTGAAGCAGGTGTATGACGAGAACGTGCCCAAGTTGAGCGAGACGCAGTTCTGGTCGCGGTTTTTCCAGAGCCGGCTGTTCAAGAAACTGCGCGGAGAGCGGATCTCCGAGACGGATGCGACGGATGCGATCTTGGATAAATACTTGAAGGCAGACGAGCACGGGAACCTGCGAGAGGCGCAGGTCCCGCACTTTTTGGATCTGGCGGGCAATGAGCTTAATCACAGCCAGCGGCGCGGGAACCGCCCGGACCTCGACATGCGACCATCGTCCGTGGAGAAGGTCCCCATCATCCGGACGTTGAATAACCTCAGCGAGAAAATCATGGCCAATGTCGCACCGGCGGATGCTATACCGCAAGCGGGCGGAGATACTGAGGAGGACACATATAACGAGCTGCAGCTGCGTGATCTGCGAGGGGATGAGGAGCAACGTCGCGTTCTGCTCAATGTCAAGGACCAGAGCCGGTTTTTCTCGTCTCAGTCGAAGACGGATACAGATGAAGAGAGTCGACTGTTTGCTCAACAAGATCCGAAACAGATTCTAAATGATTTGCGTGATGATGCTGAGCAGAATCTGCCAGAGGGCGGGGTAGTGCCTCTTGGACGATTAGTCGAACCGGAGGAAGAGGAAGATGACGATGAGATGAAGCAGGCGAGCCAGGTGGGCTCCCGGGTCAACTTAAAGCGGGCATCGAGCCAGATCCTCGAGGCCATCCGGGATCGCCGCGCCCAAACGGAGGTCTCGGCAACCTCGGGTACATTCGGCCTGTCGAGCGCGCTGTACGACCGACTAACGCTCACGCACGCTACTACTACGGAGTTTTTGCACCAGTTCTGGCAGGCGTTTTTGTCTGGGAACCCGGATCGCGCGGGCGAATTGGCGTCGCTGGTGGAGTCCCTTAACCGAGCCATGGAGCGCATTAAGGCCGTGCAGCAAGACGCGGAGGCGGAGCGACAGGTGGAGGTGGACCGTTTACGGCGCCACGCACGCGAAGTGCTTGAGGCGACCGGCAAGAAACTACGGATCAATCTGGCGAATGTCGCTGGCGGCGAGCAGGCCGTGACCCGGCTATTGGGGCCGACGATCCGCGCTCTGGAAACGGCGCTGACAAAGTATAAGGAGGCATTAGCAGAGGAACTGAAGGAGGTGCCTCCAGCATAACGGGATCTGTATGATAGACTAGACATAAAAAGCTTGAATGGTGATTACATAGTATGATAATGGATAACTACTGATGGCAAGAAAGTAGCTTAGCTTATCGGCATGCCGAGCCCCTCATTAGGAGCCTCGGCCCGCGTGCGGTCTCTGGCGTGACTGCGCGACGTGGCCATCATCACTTCCGCATCTCCAACTCCGCAGTCCGCAACCTGCAACCTGCAACCCGCCACCCCTCATGCTCATACTCATACTCATACTCTAATCTGATCCAACCCCAATTTTGCCCAGCAGACATACCAAAGTCACCGCCCAACCCAATCAACCCGACCCGCGAGGGCAACCGACAACCCCCACCATGCAAACCTCCGGCCTGACCAACGCTCCGATCTCCAAATGCCTCCTCATCTACACCATCGCCGCCTCGGTGGCGCTCGCCATTTTTGATGTGAAGCATCTAGTGGACATCCACGTCACCCCGCACTTCTTCCCGTATAGCCAATTCTGGCGCATCGCCGTCTGGCAGGTCGCCGGCTTCGCCAATTCCACCGAGGCCTTGTTCGCCGCAATGCTGGCTTACCATCTTCGCGTGGTGGAGCGCGCGTGGGGGAAGCGGAAGATGGCTGTATGTGGCCCTGCACCAAAAAAAACACATATTCCTTCCTGCTCTGCACAGAGAACACACATCCTGCCTCTCTGCAAAGAGAAAACAACTCCCTCTCCCCCGGCACAGAAACCTCCAAAAAACCCACCCACCTACTCATCCACCTTCAAAGGAAGATCAAACAGACTAACATTGGCAAAATAAACAGACCTTTCTCCTAACAATCCTGCTCCCAACCACCCTCCTCCCACCACTAATTCTAACCACCCTCCTGCGACCCCTCACCCTCTCGAAACTTAATTACCTGCCGTCGGGCCCGACGGCCTTGCTGTTCGCCTTATTGGCGCAGTATCATGCTTCGATTCCGGCGACCTTGCGCTATTCTTTTGCTGTTAGCGGCACACCCAGCACAGGCAGTAGCACAAGCAACACAGCTTCCCCCAACAGCAGCAGCAGAACAAACCCCAGCAATTCCAGCAACAACAACAACAACAACACCTCAACACAACCCGCCACCGAACAACAACAACACCAACAACAACAACCCCCGAAATATCAATCCCAACCAACAATAACCCTCACCGACAAATCCACCACCTACCTCATCGCCCTCCAGCTCGCGCTCTCCCAATTCCCCGCCACGATCCTCCCCGCGGTAGTAGGGTGGGGCGTCGGCCTAGCGTGGCGGACGGAAGTGTTACCGTTGGTTGGGGTGCCGGGGGGGTATCGGTGGCGGGTGCCGGGGTGGGTTGTTGGAGATGGGAGTGTCAGGGCTGCCGGGGGAGATAGGAGTAGTGTTCGGGGTGGTAGTGGTGGTGGGAGTGGGAGTGGTGGGGAACGGTATGAGGAGTTACGGCGGAGGTTGGAGGGGGAGGTTGTTGCTGCTTCTGCCTCCTCTACTGGAACTGGGGCTGGAGAGGGCGCTGCGCAGCGGGTGAGGAGGGGTATGGGTTTGAGTGGTTAGATCAGGGATTATCGAGTATGGTCTGGAGTTTTTAGTTACGTGGATCAGCGTTGAATTGGGTTGTCTATGGACTGACTGTATGCACTGTAGAGTAACTAGTGCTGCTGCAATACACACTCGGGTTCTATTTAGGAGTGTAGGATTGTGTTGCTGCTGGCACGGCCACGGGCAACACACACAGACAGACAACAAGAAAAAAATTGTCCTCAGGGAGGATCGAACTCCCGGCCTTGGGATGTCTAGGAAGTTGAAGCTTCCAAGTCATATACAACTGATATGAGACCCACGTGATAACCACTACACCATGAAGACATTTGTCGAGATGCGGCCAGAAGTATGTCACTATGACTCAGGAGTAGCGGAGAACACTCACACAGCTCATGCCTAACATATCATTTGCCCCGATATCCCCCCCCCCAAAAATACGCATGACAAGCAACAAATCTCATTGTATTGTGGTGTATATACTGCCTCAATTCTATCGGAACCCAGCCACAACTCCAATACCCCTAACCAGCTGAATCAACGCCCACTACGACTCCGTCGCATGTTATCCTTGCACTCATTACAATACCATTTGACTATTCCTATGTTAGCAGATCCAACACAGATCCATGGGATGGAGCACACATACCATTCTTTCCAGGCGGCTTGGTCAGCCCCACGCACGACAGATGAAACCACTCCCGTGGACAAGCATCGTTATCGCACGCCACCATCTCGCCGAAGCTGATCTCGTTGCAGTAGCAGTACCGCGGCTCGCCATCTTCGTCCTCGTCGTCGCCCTCATGAAGAGACTCCTCGTCCTCCGACACCGCCCGCTGCGGCACCACCACCGGCACGCTGCCGTTCTTCTTGTGCGAGCGTTTCGTCGTGGTTGCGGGAGCGGGATCCGTGCTTCGCGTCGGACGCACCCGTTGCGTCGTCGTGGCGGTGGTGCTGGTTTCGGTGAAGGTCGATAGCACCGGGGTGGAGGTCTTGGAGGATCGACCCTTGGGCGGCGGCGGGTTCGGAGCCGGTGCAACAGTGGCAGCAGCAGCAGGTGCAGCAGCAGCCGTGGCAGCTGAGGTGCCACCAGATGCTGTTGTCGCTGTCGCCGTCGGGGTATCGCCCGGTTCAATGGAAGGCGTCGGTTTGCTGCCGTCTGTGTCTTCTCGCTTCGTGCTTATTGGGACGGGCATCTTCGCCACGTCTACAGCCTCGTCTGCCATATCCCGTGGAGTTTCGTTGGCCGAGCTGGGGGTGGCTTCGGGCTTGGCTGTACTCTCCTTGATGACAGTCTTCGTCTCGGTTGATTTGTCTACTCCCAGCATGTCAGCTGTAGCTCTGTTGCATCGCAATTTATCGTTCCAGGAAAGCTTACTGTTGCCGGCGACACGATTGGACGCGGAGGATGATGGCCGCTGACGGCCGTTGTTTGCGTGTCCGGCATTCTGCTGCGCACGGGAAGACTGGGGACGTGCCGCGCCAGGACCCGGACTGGCCGCATTGCGTGGGATCGTGGCCGCAGCAACAACAGGCGAAGGAGCGAGAACTGGCGAATCAGCCGCAGAGTTGCCCGGATTGTTTCTGTTTGATGCCACAAATCAGTCTGAATCCCTTGTAACCATAAGAACAAAGAGGTTTGGCAACTGTGTAAGGAAGCAAACATCAGACGAAAAGACAAAAAATGCGCAGCCTTACCTCTTGCGTGAAGCCGCATTGGCATTCGGGGCGCGCGATCTCTTCTTGGTAGTGGCACCAGCACCAGCACCGCCAGCACCTCCAGTAGCATCCACATCCTTAGACCCAGCCCGGCCGGAGCCACCACCGGTAGCACCGCCCGCGCCGCTGGCCGACCTCTCCATCGCAGCCCCCGTATCCACAGGCGGAGGCCTCTCAACCTTCCTCCTCTTGGCCTGACCAGAGGTACTGCCTCCATGGCCAGCACCGCCGACATGCTCTCCCGCCTGGCCACCCGCAGTGCCACCAGCACCAGCTCCTCCTCCTCGGGACTTTCCACCCTGCCCTCCCTTCCTACCCCCACCCGAGCCACCCGAGCCACCAGCAGCCCCCGCTCCAGCACCCCTAGCCGCATCGTCCAAGTCCGAATCCACATGGCCCGGACCCTGCCCAGCCCCCGCGCCACCGCGCCGCTGCCTTCTAGCTATTACTGCCTCCCGTCTAGCGTCGCCCCGCGAGGGGCCCTCCGCATCATGCCCAGTTCCATGCCCATGCCCATGACCAGTATGCCCATGTGTGTGTCCATGCGTCAACTCCGACTTCCCCGACGCCGTAGCCTCGCGCCTAGGACGCTCCGTCGTCTTGGCGCCGCCCGCCCCAACACCAACCAACCGATTCGAATATGCCCAATGTGATAAGCTCCCCAGCCGCGCCTCATCACTGACCTCGCCCGCAATGAAGGGGAAGACGGCATCGAGGCGAGTCAGCTGGCGATCGAGCTCATCGTTCGCATTCGAGATGACGTGGTTTTTCTCATCGGCCGTCATCATCAGGTCGGAGAGGGTATGGCGGACCCGCTCGAAGAGGAGCCGTCGGTTTTTGCTCGCGGAGGATTCCGATGAGGGTGGCTATATTTCGTTCCAGCTGCAGTTAGCGAATGACTCCCAAAGTGTCGAATATGATTATGCAGTGCGCTGTATCCATTGTGACGATAGCAGAAAGAAGAGAAAAAAAAATCACACATCCACTAACATCATCCGCCTAGCCAAAAAAAAAAAGAAAACCCCCATCCCACCAGCACCGACGAAAAACACACCCAAACTAATCAAAACAACACAACGACGAAAGGAAGCAAACATACCAAAGATCCCATCCCCAAGCCCTCGACTCCCCCAATGCCAATTCCAATCTCGTCCCCCAGTCTGGGGGTCTGCACCTGTTCCTCCACATTCATCTCGACCGGCCGGGACTCGGCGCTCGCCTTCAGCAGCTGCAGCAGGTTGTCCTCCAGCGCCCAGGCCTTGGCGTCCACCTCCTTCAGCAGCGAATTATGCCGCCGGAACTCGCGCGGCAGCGCCGTGATGGCGTCCGTGAAATGTGTGAGCGCCGGGTAGAAGCCATGAGGCATGGGGGTGGCGGTTGCTGAGTTGCTGTCGGCGCGATGGGCGGCGGCGCCATGGCCGAAGGCGAAAGAGGAGCGGGATTGCGTCTTGGAGGTGCGGGAGGGGTTGGTGCGCGTCTGGCGGGTTTTGGTCGTGGTGGTTGCGGTTGTTGTTGTTGTGGTGGTAGTCGTGGCGGCAGCGGAGGGATTGGGATGGGTTGTGGAGGTGGTGAGGCTGGATGAAATTGTGGTTGACATTGTGTATTATCAAGAGAACCTTGCTGGTGAGAGGGAGAGAGGGGAAAGAATTAAGGCTAAGTGAGAAGGAGGGAGAGAAGAAGAGCGGAGAATTGAGGATAAGAGAAGAGGATTGATTTGCCGGTCGAGTCTCCGTGGGACACACGGTCCACGTGCAATAGTGGAATACCGGGCTAATCAAGCAGATATGAGACAAAAGAAAGTACTGCTGTTGCGATGACCCTCGAGAAAGAGCTTCGGCGCAACGGGCACGAAGAAGGATAAGTTGTAGCGCCGAAGATAAAGTGGTGGATTGCGGTGCGGAGAAGGACTGAGCCCCATCAGGTGATTGCAGCCTGCCGCCTCAGGCACCACAACTCTTTAGTCAGAACCACTAATTTAAATAAGTTCACTAACACCCAACATGACATCATGTGGCCGGATCCAGCTTGGCTACAACTCATAGTAAGATATCCAATTTGACACTTCTTTACATGGCCCGGACACTGAAACAAAGGAAAATGAATTATATCAAATGTCTTAAATTACACGCGTGCGCTAAACATATGCAAGGTATCGGCAGGCCAAACCATCTAACATGTGAGAGATCGACACACCAGAGCCCTGAACACACGCAAGCATGACTTGTTGTATAACCATCGTACACTATGCTTTGGACAAAGGAAAAACCAGACACGAAAGACCTAAATGAGTTGACACAAACTGGCTCCCCCGCCAAACCAAGAAATGAATTCCCCAAAAAACACTCTACTCGCCCTTGAGACGATCCTGGTGAACGCTAAAAGCAGCCTCGAGGAACTCCTGCTCCTCCTTCAAGTGGACGGACTTGAGACCAGTGGCCACAGAGGCACTAGGAGCACGACCGGCGTAGAGGACGTGGCGACGGTTGTGGTGCTCGGTCTGGTTCAACAGAGTCTCAATACGGGGCTGAGTGTAGCTCCAGGCACCGGCGTTCAGGGGCTCCTCCTGGCACCAGACGATGTTGCGGGCATTGGGGTAGCTATCGAGGTTCTCCTTCAGCTGAGCCCAGGGGAAGGGGTGCAGCTGCTCGACACGGGTAATGGCAGTGTTGCGGATGTTGTTGGTCTCACGGTGCTTCTGAAGAGCGGCATACACCTGGCCAGAGCACAGGATAACACGCTCAATCTTCTCGGGCTCATCGATCTCCTTGCCGTGGCCTTCATCGGGGATGATCCACTGGAAGTGAGAGTCGCCAGTGAAGGCCTCGATGTCAGAGCGGGCAATGGGGTGACGGAGAAGGGACTTGGAGAAGAAGAGCACAAGAGCTGTAACCAAAAGTCAGCGTGAATTTAGATCATCAATGGAGGAAGACATACGCTTGCGGAATTGACGGTGGATCTGGCGACGCAGGATGTGGAACAGGTTGGCAGGGCTGGTCATGCAGGCAATCTGCATGTTGCAATCTTGGTGCTGGCGGTCAAGCTTGTCCTGGGAGGGGAAGATGCGAGGCTCTTCGTTGCAAAGCTGCAACCAACGCTCCATTCTACCGGAAGAGTGCTCGGGACCCTGGCCGTCGTAACCGTGGGGCAAAGACACGACCAGACCGGAGCGCTGAAGCCACTTGGACTCTCCGGAAGCGATGAACTGATCGATGATGACCTGAGCGTTGTTGGCAAAGTCACCGAACTGGGCCTCCCACATAACGAGGGCGTTGGGGGAGGTCAGGGAGTAACCGTATTCGAAACCGAGACTGCACATAGATTAGCATCACCCCAAGGATACCGGTACTATCACAGGAAAAGAGAAACTTACGCTCCGAACTCGCTGAGAGAAGAGTTGGAGATGACAAAGCTGCCCTGCTTCTCGGAGATATCCCGAAGAGGAGTGTAGGTAGCCTCGTTCTCCTGATCGTGGAGAACAGCGTGGCGCTGAGAGAAAGTACCACGCTCCACATCCTGACCGGAGACACGGACATGGTAGCCCTCGTTCACGAGGGAGCCAAAGGCAAGAGCCTCAGCAGTAGCCCAGTCAATGTTCTTGCCCTCGTCCACAGTCTTCTTGCGGTTGGCCAAGATACGCTTCAGGTTGCGGTGGAGAGTGAAGCCCTCGGGGGCACCGCTAATCTTGCCGGCGATGTGCTGCAGGAGAGAGGTGTCAACACCGGTGGGGAGGTGAGGCAGAACCTCGTTGGCTAGCTCCTTGGGGGTCTTGAAGCCGTTCCAAGCGGAAGTGAGCCACTCCTTGCCGGTGGGCTGGTAGTCCTTGCTGCGGTCGAAGCTGTCGTTCAGCATACCCCAGACCCACTTCTTGTGCTCGTCGATGTCCTCCTTGGTGAAGGTACCTTCGGCGATGAGCTTCTCGACGTACTTGTCGAGCTGGGCCTTCTGCTGGGCAATGCGCTTGTACATCAAGGGCTGGGTGAAGGAAGGCTGATCGGTCTCGTTGTGACCCTGCTTACGGTAGCAGACGATGTCAATGACGACATCGCTCTTGAACTCGGCACGCCAATCCGCGGCGACCTGGCAGACGTAGTTGACAGCCTCGACATCATCGGCGTTGACGTGGAAGACGGGAGCGTCGATGGACTTGGCGATGTCGGAGCAGTAAGGGGTGGAACGAGAGTAGCGGGGATCAGTGGTGAAACCAATCTGGTTGTTCACAATGATGTGGATCGTACCACCGGTGGAGTAGGCAGGGAGGGAGTGGAAGCCCATGGTCTCATAGACGACACCCTGACCAGCAAAGGCGGCATCACCGTGGAGAAGGACACCCATAGCGGAATCGAAGTTCTTCTCGTCCTTGTTGTAGTGCTGAATGGAGCGGGTCTTTCCGAGAACGACGGGGTCCTCAGCCTCCAAGTGGGAGGGGTTGGCGACCAGGGAAAGTTGCACGCGCTTACCCGAGGGGGTTGGGCGCTCAAAGTTCATACCCAGATGGTACTTGACATCACCGGAGCCCTCGTCGGACGGCTCAGCGGAACCAGCGAATTCGCTGAAGATAGACTCGTTGGGCTTACGAACGACGTTGGACAGAACATTCAGACGACCACGGTGGGGCATACCGATGACAATGTCCTTGATACCGTAATCGACACTGCGGTCGATCAGAGCCTTCATGCCGGGCACCAGGGTTTCACAACCCTCCAGACCGAAACGCTTGTCGTTGGGGAACTTGGTGGCAAGGAAGGACTCGAAGCTATGAGACCAGATCAAGCGGTCGAGAATACGGCGCTTGTCATCAACGGAGTACTTGTAGGGCTCGGGGATCTCGAAGCGGTCACGAATCCAGTCGCAAGGCTTACGGTCGGGGATGTGGATGTACTCAACACCGTAGGATCCGCAGTAGATCTTCTCGCAGGTAGCAATAATCTCGCGGAGAGTCATCTTCTTGCGGCTTTCGGTAGCGAAACGGGGTAGGATACCGGGTCCAAGCGTGAATTCCTCATCGAGATCACGCTCAGTAAAGCCGTAGTGGTCGAGCTCGAGCTCCTTGGGCTTGTTGTAGCCGAAAGCCTCGGCCTCACCGCGGATGCCCAGAGGGTCAATCTTGGCCTTGTGGTGACCACGGGCCTGGTAGGCGCGCACCAGAAGCTGGACCTTCAAGTGATTCGTGACATCGGTGCCGGCGGCAAAGCCTAGACCCTGACCGGGCATATCCTGAGGGACACCGCCGGTAGGGGTGGGAACGAGCGTGGGAGGAGGCTGGAAAGCCTGGGAGACGGGCATCTTGCCCTCCTCCATGTTCTTGAAATACGTCTGCCAGGAGATGTGGACGCTCGAGGGGTCCTTCTTCCATGCCAGATACATCTCATCGATATAGTTGGCGGTGTTGCCAGAGAGGAAGGAATCATTGGCATCGACGCCCTCGGCGGCCTGGGCGTAGTGACGTTTGCTGTTGACCACCGCCAGAGGACGGCGGGTGGTCAAGCCGAGTTTTGAGCTGCGGAAAGAAACATTTCTGGCGCTGGAAGCGAGGGAGATGGATCTTGTGCAGGCGGAGCGCATACCGCTGTTGGCTGCCTTGACGGCTGTCGAGCGAAACATGACGGGAACTTTTTTTCTTTCTCAAATGCTTGTGCAAAGAGCTTGAACTGAGAGAGAGAGAGAGAGAGAGATAAATTGTGATTGCGGAGAGGAGTGTTTTCAACCTATTGACGCATTGATTGGCATGTTAGCTGGAGCTCTCATCTCGCGGTCATTAATGCTGCGGGATTTTTTTCGGCGGACCAAAGGAACACACGCACTGCTTGGAAAGGGTCTAAGATCGAAAGCAGGTGTCGACTATTGTTGCCGTAGCACCTGGACAAGAGCGGGACTCATCAGAGAGTGAACACACTCTCAAAAAAAACAAGGAGTCAAGAGGGGTGGCCTCTGGGGGGGGGTGGGTTGTTATGGTGGAGTAGAGAGTATAACCTGGGTAAAGTAGTGAGAGGAGAGGGAACTGGGATGGAAATGGGATGGGGAGGAGGGAACTGGAACTTTGCCGAGAATAGTACGGAGGTACGGCTATGACGGCCAGCGCAGATGTGGCTGAGGATGCCTTTTGCCCAGCGGTGGCGGGCCGGAGGTCCCGGTTGCGGTTCTAAAGAAACAGTAGCACCGCCACATCCGGCTATGAGCATTTCCCGGGCCGGGTTTTTGCGGGAGGGCACGTGATTTGATGACATCAACGGAAGGCCACGCGCATTGCAAATAAGAACTTCAAGCCCATC
The DNA here is from genome assembly GCF_003184585.1 of Aspergillus saccharolyticus JOP 1030-1. Taxonomy (NCBI): domain Eukaryota; kingdom Fungi; phylum Ascomycota; class Eurotiomycetes; order Eurotiales; family Aspergillaceae; genus Aspergillus; species Aspergillus saccharolyticus. Next base: position 526,304 of record NW_020290622.1, on the reverse strand, counting down.
TCAAACAACGAAGATGACCGGGGTCAGACGACTTCTTCTCCACGTGTATCACTATCATCTGAACACTTGACAAAACAACATATTATCAACATCTCATTCGCTAACAGTACAGTACAAGTCGCTGCCGTATCCACGCGGCGAGGTATTATATAAGGGCATAAACATCGTAATTTAGAGCACAAGTCACCGACATGCCACGAAAACTTTTGACCAAAGATAAGCCATATACCATCAGAGCCATATACCGTGGTCTCGCTCGTAGTTCGCTCCCTGGGTTGTTCAAAACGGTAGCATGCAATGCTATAAGGAGGAAGAGTTATCCTCATCAGCAGTAGAGGGTTCTACACGCTGTTCCGCAGATGCATGTGACCATCGCAGCTTCTCAGACCTCTCAATAGGGAAGTCGACGGCACCGGAGCTACCAAATGCATCAGGAGGAGCGGTCAGAACCGTCGGACTCCCATCGGAGATATAGCTCGCTCGGTTCGATGCTGTATGGAGGTAAGGCGGAGGGCTGCCGCTGCCGCTGCGGAGGCTTCCGTTGCTCCCACCCCAGGCGCCCCGTCGTAGTCGCATCAACGCGCTCAAGGACATTTCATCGTCCATGCTGCTCGCGAGGTCGACCAATTGAGCCAGTCCCGGGCTCGGCAGCGCCGGGTTCGCAGCCCCATGGGCTGTCAGCGAGATAACCGAGTTGCGGGTGCTCCATTCACTCCGCTCGGTGATCGGGGTGAGACTAGGTTCGCGGAACTTGCCACGACCGCTGAAGCTCCGCGAGATGCCCTCAACGCCCCGGGGACCGAAATAGCCGCCGTTAGTGAGCTCCGTGCTGCAGGTCCCCAGGGACTGTGCGTAGAACCCAAACTCTTGACCGTAGAACCCATCATCGTCGTTCTCGAGCGCTTCAGCATTGGCAGCGGCAATGATCGGGTCATCGTACAGCAAGGCGTCATTGTCATCGTAGTCAAAATCGTCCAAGACTTCGTCGAAGCCCGGCCCGTCTACTGCCTGGCTCAAATGACTATCGTCGGAGACCAGCCCGGAAGGCGTGTCCATAGTCTGCGCCGTGCTTGCTTGACCCAAAGACCGCTCGCTGATGCTTACCGACCGCCCAAACCGCTCATGCAAGGACGCGTCGTTGGCTGCTTTGGCCAACGCGTCGTGGAAGGCCCCGAGATTGTACTCGGACAGCACTCCACCATGCGACTTTGACGGTGCGAGGTCTGTCAATGCCTCAAGGGTATGGCCGTATACCCTGGAAGAGTCTGCTTGGTACTCGCTTGCTATACTGGGAGCATGCCGGAGACCGCCGTTAATCTCCGAATGCGGTTCCTCATGTTCCGCGAGACTCGGGATTTCTCTATCCTCCAAGACTGCGGGAGGATTGGAAGCAGGGCGTGGAGCAACCGGCCTTCGCTCATAGAGGTGACTGGTTTCATCGTCAAATATCGACTCATCGAATTTCTCGCCCTGCGTGGTGAGGTCACCAAATTCCCCGTCGTCGAAATATAGATCATCCTCCTCTTGAATTGGCTGCGGAGCCACCATTTTCCGCTCATACAGATGACTAGTCTCATCGTCAAAGACCGATTCGTCAAATCTCTCGACCTCCGTAGTGAGATCACCAAACTCGCCGTCGTCGAAATACAGATCGTCATCGTCCTCGATCTGCTGTTGCGCCATTGGAGGCGCACTCTGAACCAGTTGTGGAGGAACGACAGACGATTCTGTCGTCGTGGGAAGTGAGTGGATGCTGAGACTTTGCTCGGCGCCCGCAGCCTGCTCTGGATTCGAGAGCCTCGGGGTCACATCCGTCACCGGGGCAGGATTGTCTCCGACATCTTCATCCTGAGGAATACCCGGTGTCAACGGACTGGCAATGACAGGAGACAGGTCTGGACCGAGCCAAGTCTTCTTGAGGATGTTGCCAGTGCCCGAGAAGCCCTCAAAATCGTAATCTTCGTCTGCGTCGACATTGACGCCAGGTATCTTCTCCTCGAAGTCGTACATGTCATCAAGAATGTCGGCGTCGAAATCCTCGCCGTCGCTGAAGTTCGGGTCCTCCAGCTGAGCCTTTGCCCTTCTCGCCGCCTCCTTCTCTTTATGCTTTTCTTCTAAAAGCTTCTCCTGGGCCGACGATTCCACACCGTTCATGTCAAAACTGAACCGAGAGGCATTGCTTTTGAAATGCTTGGGAAGGCCCAGTGACTGATGGGGCAACATCTCGATCGTGTCCTCGTCATGTACAGCAAGGGGCTCTTGGTGTTCTGGTGACTTGACATCTTTATCTTCCTGGACCGCAGCAGCCTGCCGATCGGATGGCTCCAGAGGTCTGTTTTCTTCCTCCGATATCGATGAAGGCAGCTTCCGTGCAAATACGGGAAGTGCACTCGGATCATTGTCTGCAAGTAAAGGATCGGTCAGCAAGGAAGACTGCAAATAAGCTTTGCTCTCGACCTGCAGCACCGGCTGGTTGTCCTCAAAGTGTTCCTTGAACACGGGCGAATATTGAGTGGGCCGCTTCGCCTGCTCACTGTTTTGGGCAGCGTGTGCTGCTTGATCCAGGCACGGCGCGATCGGCTCGGTCGACAATTGATGGTAACCGTCCTGCAGCAGTACCGGTGGTGGTGTGGAGAGATTGCGACGAGGGCGCGGCGCCGAAAAGTCATGCACTATATTCCCGCGAATCCGCGGATCATAATCGTCCGGGATCGCTGGGACGATATTGCGGACGGAACTTGTTGTATCGGTGGTGCGTAGGCTGGTCCCTTGGTGCGAACGCCGCCGAGCGAGAAGAGACATGGGATTCAGAAGATGGAGCCGGGTCTTGCCCGACTTGTGAGAGCCATGCTCGGCCACCGGATTGTCCCGATCCCCCTGTCGGCGATGACTGCCGCCATCGCTCTTGTAGTCGCGCAGCGATGCGGCGCTCTTATCGGCGGGAGATTGTACATCGGGGGATGTCTTGAATCTGAACGGGTGACTCGAGGACGGCATGCTGGGGGTGGAATATCGTTTGGTGAGATGTGGTTCGGAGGATGGATGATTAGACGAAAGTAGATTTTTGCCTAAGGAAAGCCGAAACGGGGAGCTTGTTCGTGGGATCTCTGCGTCACCATGGTGTGGACGCGACTGCAGGTGATGGGACTGCGAGGTGAGGATTGGATCGCGATCGCGATCCTCAGGGTACGAGTCGCGCAAGGGTTGGCTCTCAACCGACGAAGAGGGCCCTGGGAGTTTGACTGAGGCAGATGCATGCGCATTTACCGGAATGGCCGACACGGTCTCAGCTTTCTTTGAATCCGAGGCCGGATCGACTGGGCTCGGTCCTCCAGCGGGTGGTGAGGGGTCGGCGAAAGCGGATAAAGTCGTTGTGTTATCGGCGATGATGGGAAGCTGGGGAGGTGTGTTGGCTACCAGGCCTTTCGCGGTGTGCTGCACAACCGACGGAACGGGGGGAGCACTCGATCGACGATGGTCGCGACGCCAGTAGGAGAAGACTGTGGAGGGGGCCATGATGAAGAATGCGACAGGAGCACCCACAGAGGTGCATCCGGATAAAGGTGATGTCTAGAATGCGAGGGACCGCACCGAGAACATTTTTTTTTTTGGCGACTGTTTGTGGTTCGATTGTTCCGGGTAAGGAATGTGAAGAATGTGAAAATGTAAACGACAAATAAACCTGTCGTGGACGATTTCGCAAGTAACTTAGGCAAGGTCTGAAACGAAGATTGGAGGAGCGAGGAAGACTCTATGATCACTACTAACTTATGGATGATGCAGGATAAATCGGCGTGGGGCAATTGTGGTCTCCATGTCTCACCCGCCGGGCGGGCACTTGTCCATTCGCTGAGATCCAGGGGAAGGAAAGCCGTTAAATTAGGTGTGCTGTATGGAGACCTATTCTTTATTCCTCCGTTCCTCTCATTTCCCTCCCTCTGTCTTATTTCTTGCTAGTTTAGTGTGTTCGCCAGTAGTCTTGCTGCACGTGAGACTCGTTCAGTCTCAAAATCAGGGGCACGGACGAAGTCATTAACTTGCTAACTTATTTCCTTACTACGCACCAGAGATGTCGAAAATACTGGCACTGAGTGCACTTGATAAGTTGATACAACACGTAGTCTAGAAAAAGGTGGGAACCGGTAGTGGCCAAGAGCTTCTCCAAATTGCATGCAGCACTGCAGCCCGTGGGATTTCTGTCGCTGCAGGGTGGATGGGTTGGTTACTATTTTTGGCTGGGAAGAATGTGGACGGTGGTATTCGGACGGTATCATACACAAAACAAAAAACCCGCTAATGTAGAGAGGATATCACCACAAATACTGAAGAGCCAAACAGTTCAAAGAAAAGAAGGCAAAAAAGGAAAGAAAGTCAGGCAGAGCACGGCTAATAACGCGAAAGAGATCGGCACAGTGCCGTAACATGCCTCCCGCCCCGAGATCCAGCTGAGAGAGGCTGGCAAAGGCAGATGAGCCGACAAATGGCAAAGATGCACAAGCAAACGAAACTGTCACCTATACGATGCTCTGCCTCCACCGATCTATGATCTCCCGTTGACCGGGGTGAATGATCGGCCTCATCGTCGTCTTGGTTGCATGCTTACCAGGTGCGTAAGTGAGATGGTTGGCCCCTAAGATAGCATCGCTGTAGAACGTATTCGGATGCACCACCCCTGAGACATACGGAGCAGCTCTCGCGGCTGCATATCCTGCCTGGGGGCCCGGATACGTGGGCATTTGTCGCAACGACAGCCGGGGATCATGTGAGTACTGCTGCGCTGCTCCTTGGGGTACAGCAGCATCCTTGGCGGGCGGCCGCGGCACGGCGGAGGGACGGCGCGCATGAAGAATATCAGCCATACTTCTCCGGTACCGTGGAATCTTCAAGGTCGAGTTCTTCAGAGCTTCAGCTTCAGCCTCACGCTGCAGGCGAGCTCGTCGTTGCGCTAACGTCTCATCCTCCGGCGGGATCTCGTCAGCCTTGCCCTTTTCACCGTCGGCTCCGACATTGTTGATCTCCGCGAGGATTTCACTTGCGAACTCACTGTCTGCCACAGTGGACGGAGCCTGGTCTTTGGACTTGAGTCGCTGGAGACGTTGAGCTAGGGTTTCCTCCTCATCGCCGCTGTCCTCAGCTGCAGCCACGACATCTGGCACCGTAGCCGCATACATCGTGTTGGTGCGCCTCTCCAGAGTGTGCGGTTGGGGCTCTCCCCGAAGGCGGGCTCGACGCCGACTGAGAGGTTCCGACTCCTCCATGGCTCTCTTCTCCATAAGACCCAAGGGACGCGCTTCGTCGGTCGCGGGAGCCTTTTCTGGGAATAGCATACCCAGCGGGACATCATCGTCGTCTCCCTCGTCTACTTTGTGAGCATCTGTACTTTCCCATGCTAGCGTGACTGGCCTTTGTCGCCGATGCTCGCTTTGCTTCTGAGCGACGGCGTCCATCTGGAGAAGCGTTGACTGGAGCCCAAAAGGACCCGCCACGGCTTTTTGCCGCTGTTTGAGTTCGTTCTTTCGCATCTCCAGTTCAGCCATAAGGGTATTTGGTGGTCCGGTAAACTCCACCTCCGGCTCGATGGGATTTGGCAGATCTTCTTCACCATGAACCATATCCGCGCCGCCAGGTGCGCCATACTCATCCTCACGTAGCAAGGTACCTTCGTGGATATCCGCCGCCTCAGCTTCCGTTTGCTTATAAAAGCGATCGGAGGTCACTGGTCGTTGTTCCAGCTCTGGATCGGACAAGCGGCGGTCAAACCCCAAAGTGCTGCGGGAGGCTCGCTTCTTGGAGAGATCGAGCAATCCTCCGGCGGAGGGCTTGCGCGTGAGCTTCGCATGCCCCGACGCGCCAGCGATAGGGTGGTCAGTAAATGCGCTTACAGGGGCATGCGTTGAAGCATCAAGTATACTGTCCAAGGTGGCTACAGCGGAAGCCTGGGTGAGTTCGAGATTGAGAGGTATGGAAGGCTGCTCAAAGAAAACACTGGCACGCAGCTGTGGCGGTAGAGCTGCCACCTCTTTATCTCGCCTGAGGGGGGCGTTGCCATCCGTGTCTTGTTGTGACATCCATGGCGCCGATTTGCGGTTCTCTGTAGGTATTGAGCCTAGGAGCTGTGTGCGACGCTTCTCGCGCTCTGCGCCCGGTTTACGTGACAGACGCGGAGGCAGATTCAGCATCATCGGCACTGGTGCAGGATAGTAGACCATATCTTCACCGGCCTGGGGTTCCTTGTAAGTCTCCGATCGGCTGGCGAGCGGCGGGCGGTTGAGCGATACACGGCGCACCAAGTCTTTCTCCGAGGGAACATAATGCACGCCATCGAAGTCGGTAAACAAGACTCGCGCTTGTTGGTAAGTGTCGGTCGAAGCTGCAGTGCAGGGACGCTCAAGCTCTTCAGCGAGCAGGTGATTGTAATGTTCATGGTCGACCAGACGAAGTTCTCCCCGAGCGGGCGCGGACGGGGGAGGGGGAAGATACGGCATGACGGGCGTGGGGTTGGTCGAGGCAGGGTACGGCACATCAGAATGCTCAGAAACCTGAGCGAGACGCGAAGCCGACTGGATGGAGCCGTGACGGGACGACAGGCTGGGCTTCAACCCGTCTTGATTGTTCGTGTAGACGGAAGAGCCACTTGACCTCCGCTTTTGCTCCAGGTCCAACTTGCGGATCTCGTCCCCAATATTGGTCGAACTCATACTCATGCGTTCGGCACTCCGCTCCAGACGTTCCACATTATTGATATAAGCTCCTTGCAGAGACTGTAGACCGGGGGTTGGATGGTTGAGAGGGATGGGTTCACCGGAGATGGGGCTTCGGAGCGGCGCTTCGGAAGGGGAAGAGTCGACAGTGGTTGCGGTAGTGTCAAGCGGAGGCACACGACGGGGATTCCTGGGACTTTGGGCGGCGGAGGAGGAGGAGGAGGGATCGGCGGGTAGTTCGTAGTCATCGTCTTCAACCATGTCGTAGCTTGTTGAGGTGATCGACCGGATCATCGAGCCTAAACCGCCGATGCTGGAGCTTTCCGCTGACTTGGCAGGTTGCAGATAGCTACCAGCCCCGATATGATCCACGTCCAAGGGCAGTTGTTGGAAAGCAGCATCATGGTGCTGGGAATGAAGGGAAGAACTGCGGGAATGCTGATCATCAGAATCGCTCGCATTGGAAACGACCTCGTGGTCGGCTTGCGAGACGGCGTTGTAAACCATGGTCGAAGGTCTTCGTCGAGAAAATGCTTGCAAGTGTCCAGGCCATCAAGGGTATGAAGAAATTCTTTCAGCAGATCCCAGTTTGCTGGGGGTCAAGGCAGGGCGAAGAAGCTTGAGAGTACGCTGTAGAGTGAGAATGGGGAAAGTCAAAGGGTTTGGCACAGATAAGGAACGAAGGCGGACCCTGCGCTACAACGATAACCGACCCCCTGCAAGGATACAATGTAGAAAGCAGTCGAGGGGAAAGAAGGGAAGAAGGAGGAGAAAAAAAAAAGAAGGAAAAGGAAAGAACAGGAGAAAGGATCAGGGAGCAAGATCCCTTGAATAGATAGAGACAGAGAGAGAGAGAGATTGAGCGTAATAGGAAAAAAAAATTAATACTACGGTAAGTTAATTGGAGATGGGGATCAAGAGGGAGAGAAGGAGGGGTGTGGAGTTTTGAAAAGTAACGTATTGTCTTCGGTTTCTTTTCTGGATTGCTAAATTTGGGTGGTCGAACCAGGCTGGACCGGGAGCAGTGGGTACTACATAGCGTACTCCGTACTATACCTTAGTAAAGTTGTACGTTGACTGGGGATAAGGGGATCCGCCACGCTGTTTGCACCGAACAAGGGTACATACGATACTCGTACTGTATACGTATACACTCACAGTATACCAACAGTCAGCTACAGGCTGTTCTGGGTAAGAGGTCAGGAGACACTCCCTCTCTCGGTACTCTGTACATCTCTCTCAAGACTAAGGACCGAGTGTGAACGGATTTCGACCGAGATCTCGACTCCAGGCCAGATTACCAGTAAAGACTAGTTCAGTCCAATCTGTCTGTCTCAGGGTCTCCTACTGAACAACTTGGGAAAGGACAGCAGCCCCTGGGGAAAATGTCTCACGTACTCCGTACCCGAACTCCCAATCCATTCCCCCCCCTTTCTGACACAAACACCCGCATAGTTATCAGCAATCAATACTTCCAGGAACACCTTCTAAGAACTTTCAGCTTGTCGATCGACCCTCCTACCTGACTTGGTTGACCGAGATAAAAAAACAAACAAACATACAAATTCATACAGTACGTACGGGGTACTATGTATACAGTTACTGCGTACCTAGCCAGCAGTGAGGAATCACAGCAGAGGGCCCAGGCGAGCGACAGCTGGATGTACATACGGTACGGAGTACAGCAACATCCCTCACTTAATTACCCAATGTCCTTTGACTGGTGACCAACGGTGCATCAGAGTAGGGGTTACCGAGTATACCGCCCTTTCAAACATGACCTGCTGCCACCTTGGATCCCTCCTCTTCCGCCGTCTTTCCCCCCAAAGGAAGGATTTCTACCTCCACAGCGATATGACAGATGGCTCTCAGCCTTAGTCCAGGAATCCTTGCTCAGCGAAATTAAAGCCCCACATCCAGGTGAACATCCTGCAGTAGTTCATGACCCATACCAGAGATCTTGAACAGACTCACGTAAAAACTTCAATCGTGAAGAATTCAGCCCATTCCGTACCGTCCATTCATCTCCGTGACCCCGAGTGCCTTCCGCATCTCAATCCCCCCCTCATATCCTCGTTACACTGGAGCATCTGCACATCCACCTTGGTCCAGAGCCAACGCGAACCCACCCACCAACAAAATTCAAAGCGACGAGCAGCCGAGCCATGACCTCATATCTTCCCAAAAATCGCTCAAAAAGAGTCATTGCTGGGGAAGAGAAAGTAAATTAGCATCTCCGGCAAGTGGGGGTATGACGCTATGCTCCCAGACTCCCATCAGGAACGCATTGAACATTTTTGCACGGAAGGTTGAAGCTATCCAAGGCGGTTCTGCTGTCTAGCGTCCTCCTCCACCAGACTAACAGCGATACCAAAAGTCTACAGCCAACAAAGTGTGTCCGGTGCTCGGAAAGCGCTCCACTGTCCTCCCAAATGCGAGCCCCACTTCCATGATTTGCGCAAGAGGCGCCGTAACAGAATCCCCCCCCCCAAAGCTCCACAGGGCCCAACCATCAATCCCTGGGGATGTTGTTGCTGTACTGGATCCTGGTCTACTCCGTAGTTCGCAGCGACTGGGATGCTCGGGAAAATTGGAACAGAATCTAGCAGTCTATACGACCGAGCAGCTGAAAGAATTCAGAGGGGCATGAGTGGCATCTGTTGGACGGCGGAGGGCTGACTATTCGATGGCCAACCAACAGTCTGCAGGCCTGTGTCTGACGGATCAACAAATGATAATTGGCCAACCGCAAAAGGCGCGAGTCCAGTGTGGAGATGACGTTGTCGGGGGTCGCAAGCAGTTCAGCCTTAACTCGGAACCTTCCGTCGGATCGACTCCAGAGGACATCATGGTGTGTTCAGGTTTCGTACATTTGGGATGCTCACATGTAACCATCGACTGATGGACCTTGGCCGGAGGCGAGTGTCTGCCTAAGGATCTTACTTTGGGAATAAGATGGACTCTTTGCATAACCAGGAATCGACTGCGGAAGGCGGGCCGATTATGGTGCAGTGATGAGCACGAACTTCCCGATTGGAAACCCTTCACTAACGGAATGAGAGCGTTCTCCGCACAGCATCTTCTAATATGCTCCCCGAAAACTAGTATGAGCGCTGGTCGAATGTGCCTCCGCATGACCCATTCATCCAGGAGGCATCGAATCCTGAGCTGCGCATTGCGTCACCAGCTGGCAACCTTTGCGAGCGATTGAAGATCTTGCATGGAGCCGTACCATTGATTAAGATCACAGACAGATAGGCTCTTTTTCTTCAGTGGGCTTGACGCGAGGTCAATAGGAGGACGTCGTGAATGAGACTTGACAGAGAGCTTGATTGAAAGTGTAACAAGTTGGGCAGGGTTTGTGAGCAGACCCTGCCAAGGCATTCAAGTGACACGTTCTTTCTGCACCCAAGGAGACTCAAGGACTCTTATACTGCATAGCAATACTCTTATCCCTGATTAGTTATATGCAGTGATCCGGAGAGGATTTCCGTGCTGTGCCGTGAAAAGTGTGAAAAGAGTTGCAAGGTGGACAGACTTTGAATGGGAGCCGAGCCAGGCCAACAGACGTGGCAATCATAAGTCACCTAAGTATACTACGTAGTATTCCCTCTCTGTTCAGATCGTTGAGGTACTCATTCATCAGCCCTGAGAATCTCTTTCACTGCCATTGACCCACTCCCGATACATTCCGAAATAGGCAAATAAGTGCCGCTGAAATAAGCCCATCTTGATTGGCCTTTTACATCTCTCAGCTCAGTCACTAACCCAAGGAGGTTTAGCGTTGTGATGAAATGACTGAGTCCCTGACAGACAGCATCTATAAGATTTCTAAGTTACCGGCTAAGTTGAAAGAGTCATCCATCCATATTCTAAAAGACAAAACACCCAAGCCCCGATCCCGCTAAGTTCTCCAAAGAAGAAACACTTACGCGGAATCGGCCCCCCGCAGTGTTCTTTTTCCGCAGGCTCGGCGCACTGTGCCAATCAGACCACTTTTAAACTGACTCACAAGCCCAAGCGCATGCACGATAGGCGATAACGATTTCAGACCTAACTGTGGGGGGTACTTGCTTTGGCAACAAAAGTAGGACAGGCACAGTGGATCCAAATTACCAGCACCAGAAAATATATGACCGTGTCACTGCCACCCTGAGACCACCTTCAATGCGAAAGATCCATTGTTCTCTCTAACACCAAACTGCATCAATATACTGCCAAAGAATACAAAAAGCACAATGTATCTCCGCGCCATCCACGCGGAATCCCGCATCGCCTACCTCCACCAACTCATCCGCGACAATCCACTGGGCATCCTCACCACCGCCATTAAATCCCCATCCTACCCTCTCCTGCAGACCAGCCACATCCCTTTCGTCCTCGACGTACCGGCCGACACCGACACCAACACCGACACTGACAATGGCACAACCACAACCACAACCACAAACCTCGGCACCTTGCGCGGCCACATGGCCAAACAGAACCCGCAAGCCAAAGCCCTAATGGAAGCGCTCGCGGCCCACCAAACCCAAAGCACCGCGTCCGGCGCCCTCGAGCTCCCCGATGAAGTCCTCATCCTCTTCAACGGACCCTACCACCACTACGTCACGCCCAAGTTCTACACCGAAACGAAACCCGCCACCGGGAAGGTGGTGCCCACGTGGAACTACTCGGCCGCGCAGGTGTACGGCAAGATCCGCGTGTACTGTGATTCCAAGGCCCCCGAGACCGGGGAGTATCTGCAACGGCAGGTGGAGGACCTGTCGCGGCAGGCGGAGACACGGATCATGGGGTACACGGACCAGCCGTGGGAGGTGCGGGATGCGCCGGAGAGCTATGTGGAGTTGCTGAAGAAGAACATCATCGGGATTGAGATCCGCATTGAGCGGTTGCAAGGGAAGGTGAAGATGAGTCAGGAGATGGGGGAGGGGGATCGCGAGGGGGTGGTGAGGGGGTTTGAGGCGTTGGGGAGCGAGGTGGGAACGGGGATTGCAAGGACAGTGCGGGAGAGGGGGGAGATGAGGGAGAGGGAGAAGAAGGTGCAGAGCGGGGAGGATTGATTGTGATGATGCTGATGATGATGCTGTTTGACGGGGGGGCGAGATGGGAGATTCACGCGCTACTGTCCATGTGATTCTTCTCTTCCATCTGGTCCTGGAGACTGTAGTGCATCGTGTGCTGAGGAAATCTAAGACAGACGAGAAGAGAGATATCAACCACTGTCCCCTTCCACTCTGTTCTTCATATATACATATGTCCTCCGGAGTAGCATCCATCGCCACCGCGAAGGTTAATCGGACCCACCCACTCACCCGAGAGCCAGAGATCCTTTCCACAATTCCCGACAGACAGACACATTGACTTCAGGACCCAAGCCCCCGCCCCCCCCTCCAGAATACCAAGAACCAAAATGCCAATCTACAACTGGCGCCCCCTAACCCCAACCGACATCCCCGCCCTCATGCACGTTGCCAACACAGTCCACACAACCCTCCCCGAACGGCCCGAGGTATTCCTCGAACGCTGCAATCTTTATCCCACGGGCTGTCTGGTACTGGACGTCTCACCTTCAGCTAAACCTGCCGCTGCACATACATCCTCATCCGCACCCGCATTCGCATCCTCGCAACCTACACTCCCCTTAATTCAGGGTGGAAGTGTGGAAATCTGCGGCTACGCAATCTCCCACCCCATCCGCACCCACCAGCCGCCCCCGCTCGACACCTTGCTCGGAAACATCCCCGCAGACGCAAAGCAGTACTACATCCATGACGTTGCGATCCTGTCGGAGCACCGGGGCCGGGGCCTTGCGGCGGAGGCGGTGGGGAGGCTTCGTGCTGTTGCGGAGCGGAGTGCGTTTGCGTCGACCGGGTTGGTGGCTGTGTATGGGTCAAAGGGGTTTTGGGGACGGTTTGGGTTTGAGGAGGAGCGTGGGGAGGGGGAGGAGGAAGATTTGAAGAGGAAGGTGGAGGGGTATGGGGGGGATGCTGTTTGGCTTGTGAGGAAGGGGTGATCAGGATGAGTGGAAGGGTGGGAGGGGAGATTGAACTGGGGGGAGATGTGCAGGTGTTTTTTTTTGAGGGAAGGGGTTTTGCTTGCGTCTGGATGTGTTGGGGGGCTCAGGGCTATCGGGATGTGTACGGTGTAGGGTTTCGTATGTATTTGGTGATACTATTTTGTACAGTACGTGCTGCATTGGGCTGCTGCTCAGAGTGTGTACAATATTGGAAACAGGTCCTGTGGGATCTGATATGCCTCAAAATTCATGATATCCATAACTAGAGCCAGCCGATTACTCAAATACCCTCCGCAGATTCTCATACTGACTCATCGGATAATTCAGCGTATTCGGACTCCGATCCAGATCCCCCGTGCGCATCAAAGCATTGACTGTCGTGCGGATCAGACTCCGCTCATGGCCCACAGGATGGTCACCGCTCAGCTCCCACCACATGGCGCCGCCCAGACCCCTGCGCTTGATGTACTCGACCTTCATGTCCGCCACCTGTGGCGTATCGTAGCTGATCACCTTCCGGTCGCCGGGATGATGACTCCAGCTCGCCAGCAGGTTGCTGTCCACAAACTCCTGATGGCCCGCGGGCGGGAGTGCCTTGTAGTCCCACACCCCGTTCTCCCAGGACCCCTCGCCGACGCCCTGGAACGGCCGCCCCGGCCCGTCGGTGTTCTCAAACGCGCGTCCGTACAGCGGCATCCCAAAGATGAGCTTGCTGGGGTGCACCCCCTGCGAGGTGTACGCGTGCACGGCGCGGTCCGCGCTGAATGGGGTGAGTTGCTCATACCCCGGTGGCGCGGGGAAGACGTTGGCCATGTGGCCCGCGTGCTGATCCCAGCTACCAGCAAAGTCGTAGCACATCAGGTTCCAGAAGTCGAGGTAGGGGTCCATGTCGCGGATGTGCAATTTGGACAAATGGGTGGGGCCGCAGGGGGCGGCGATAGTCAGTAGAAGGCGCGCTGGGAGGCGGAGGTGCGCCGCATAGCGGTCAAGCTCGCGCCGGGTCTCTTGTAGGAGGAGCACAAAGTTGGCGGCCTGTTGCGGGTCCGCAGGGTACTCCCAGTCGATGTCGATGCCGTCAAATCCCAAATCAGCGAGGAGGTGCACGGCGCTGCGGGCGAAGGTCTGACGGCCTTCGGCGGTAGAGGCCGGTTGAGCGAAGTTGGCGCTATAAGTCCAGCCGCCGATTGATAACAGGGTCTTGAGGTGTCGGTGTCGCTTCTTGAGGAGGAAGAGCTGTTTAATGCAGCCGTAGGCGTTGGTGTTTGGTTCGTCCCAAGAGTCGCTGGGGTAGTGTTTCTCAAGGTCGGAGTAGGTGTCTGTTAGGAAACTAGAAGGGACAAGAGTTAGATTCCAAGAACCATTAAGAAGAATGCGTAGCGTACACTTCGCCGGTGTTTCGGATATTGGCGAAGGAATCTGGTGTCAATTAGCTGGTGATTTCTTCCGCGAGGGTAGAGGCCATACATAGGATATGTGTAATGTACTCTGCTGGGATGTCCTGGGGTTGGTAGTTCCGACCATACACACCCTATAGACAGTCAGCTATATTCAAAAATCTGTGCATTGCAGAACATACCCAGTTGGTGAAATATGCAACTGTCTTGTAGGCAGGCCCATGGGCAACGCCGGGAGCCGGTGGCGGAGCCACCATCTGTGGAGGAACCGGAGGGGCAGCACGTGCGATATTATAGCTGGGTGCGGGTGCTGCGGAGTTATTCAGATCTCGAGAAGCCAGATCTGCGGTCTGCATTTGCGGGTCGGCTCTGGGAGCTTGACCCGATGGAATCTGCAGCTCCTGGCCTGGATAGATGAGATCCGGATTGGTGAGCTGCGGGTTGGCTGCTTTGAGGGCATCCAGAGTGACGCCATGGTCTTGAGCAATCTTCCACAGGGAGTCTCCGCTGACAATTGTATATGTAGGCATCCTGAAGTTGTTTTGATATTTTGCTTAGAGGTGTTGGATAGTTGGTTGGAGGAGGGAAAGGCCGAGAATGACGATGAGGCGGTTGAAGATACGGCGGTTCAGGCACCAACTGCAGTCAACCTTAATTCTTTATTTATCGAGGCGTTTAGCCCGACGTGGCTTAGCAGTGTCCCACCTGCCTGTTACGGATTAGGGGGCTGTTGGTGCCTCAGGCCGGAGACAACCATGGCTGAAGGATTGCATCCACCTCCAGTGCCACTTAAGTAGCCCTGTCGGTAAGTCGCCGTTACCAATCATGATTACCTCGCCCGAAGAAAGCTGAGCCGGGCTTCACAGTTGCAAGCAACCGTCCTATTTGGTGATAAGTGCCACTCGGTGCTTGGACATGTTGTAGCCTAAGAGTATGACAGCCCACGGTCAAAAGTCTCATTGCCTCTGTGCCTTGCATATAAGCAGCCGAGTGCTACGACACTGTCATACTCAGTAGTTACGAACAGTCTCTGCTCCTGGCCCCTGGCCCCCACATACTGTCGAAAAGTGGCCTCTGATTGGATAACTTGGGGTTGGTAGTGGGCGTGTAGCTGTGTAATTTGGAGCTAGTTGCATTTTTAAGGATGACGGACGGACCGAGAGCCCGAGTTCGAGTTGCCTTACAATGACATTGTGGTGGTGGCTGGCTACTTACAAGCCTTCAATCAAGCAAGGAGTTCAGCCCGCCCGAGAAACCGAGAGATCCGATGATCCATCGTCTAATCCTGATTCGGCCATCACGTGGCGCCGCCATCCGTCCGAAAGTTCTTCTGACAGTTTCAGAGTTTGAGATTGAGCAATGTGAATTTCCACTTTCTCGGCCAGATACTGGACAATTCACTCTGGAGTAGAGACTTAATTTCCTTTCCTCCCCCCTGATGATGACGCCCCCATCACCTCATCTTGTTTGGCTCCAGATAGTGTCGCTGATCGTGATGCGATGATTGGTCTTTGTCTGCAAGTTAGGCAGCTGCGCGAATCAGGAATGGCAAAAGGCCCACGCGTACCATCAACTTTGGGTTCCACCACTAACTTCAATCTAAGGCTGATGACTGCGCCATGAGGAACTGGGAAAGAGATCCTGATCCCCACGGTAGTCAGTAACCCAGTCGGTTCGGGTTTTTTCTCCCCTCCTCTGTCCACTTCGCTTCTTTCTCTGTGTCTCATTTAACTCATTGATCTTATTATTATCCCCGCCCCTCGCCTCCCCACCATGCAAATCTTCTTCTTCTTTCGCATGGCTTGATCTTCGCCACTGTTCATACCTCCCATCCCCCATCTAATCTATATGCATCCTGCCAGCTGAGATGAACCTCCACCAGGTGCAATGGCACCTTGCTCGAGCGGCCATGCTGATGGCTGCTCTGTGTCTCGTCTTCTACCTCTTCGCAAACCGAAATAGCCTCTCTACCGTCAATGAGGGCCAGATGGTCAACGATGTCGAAGCTGTTGTTCCCGCCCTCTCCGCCTGCGACGATTTCGACCCCGCCAGCGTATCGATTGACCTCCACGGACGACTAAACGCCAAAGCTCCAATCAATGGCAGCGCCGTCGATGATTTTGTCTGCTCCATAGTAAAGCATGATATGAAACAGACCGTCCATCTCGACTGCCCGCTCAATATCAGCTCTCGTTATAACAGTCTGCGCGTGCAGCCGAGCTGGGGCAACACCAAACCAAAAGTCAAATACTTCTTCGCTCTGGACCTACACCAAGCCGCCCACATCCTCATGCCCCTGATGGGTGCCATCTTGGATACCATGCGGTTCATTGGTCCTCAGTATTGTGCTCTCTCCATCGTCGAAGGCCGGTCCACCGACGGCACGTACGACATTCTCCTTGCATTGGAACGTGAGCTCGCCGCTATGGGTGTGCGATACTTTCTGGCAACAAATGATCTGAATCCCAAGGCAGAGGGGGAGGATCGCATCAAGGATCTGGCGATTCTGCGCAATCAGGCCATCGCTCCGCTGGTCACCGCCGGAACCGGCAAGTTCAGCCCGTACGCCGCCGATGCGCTGATCGTCTTCGTCAATGATATCGTTCTGTGCACGGAAGATCTGCTCGAGCTCGTCTACCAGCATCAGCAGCAAGATGCGCAGATGACTTGCGCATTCGACTGGAATGCGGGAGGGGGCTCCTTCTATGATTCCTGGGTGTCCCGGTCCATGTCTGGCAACCTCTTTTTCGAGATCACCCATGATGCCCGGTATTGGATTGGTAAGGATATGTTCTTCGACGACTCATTCAGCGCGGAACGCTACGGGCGAGGTCTTCCCGTGCAGGTTTACTCGTGCTGGGGCGGTATGGTGACCCTCAACGCGGCGCCATTTGTGCAGAAATCAATCACATTCCGCAACTCGGAACCCGGCGAATGCTATATGGGTGAGCCAATGACGCTGGCCAAGGATCTCTGGAAGGCGGGTTTGGGCAAGATCCTGGCCGTATCCAGCATCAATGTCGCGTACGAATACAAGTCGACGCGAGAAGCAAAGGAGACATATAAATACGTGCACCAAATCATTCGAAGGGAGAAATATAAGACCGGGCCCGAATTGGTCGAGTGGCAGGCAAAGCCGCCGCCGAGGGTCAAATGCATGCCGTGGTTCAACAACCAATATTGGGTGGACCCGATGTAAATACTATCTGTGATACCAAGCATATATTCTTTTTTTGTTTATCTTCTGTCTCTTTTATGGCCTTTGTCGCGGGTTGCTGCTGGTACAATGACGAACTTTGTGACTAGTACCTTGCACTACATCATATTTTATATTTACCTAATTTGATTGACACCTCGATCGATTATCCGCCTGCAATCGAACAATGGAAGTCCTAGCACTATGAGCATACGAGGGATGAGTGATTTAAACAGAAACCAATCCAACGCCACATCGAAAGATAGACTTCCAGTTTGCATCGGGGAAAACATCTAGGATGGCACCTATCGGCCACGAGTTGACGCGTACGTACTATCCAGACACCCCCTAGCCATGTTTTGGGGACAGCTTTTTCGGCACTGCCGTTCTCTACATTTGCCATGATTACCTGTCATTTACTTACTACCTAGCTTGCGGGGTAGAGCGTCATGACAGCCTTAAACAGCCACTTGGAAAAAGTGTAATGCAATTCACTAGTCCTCGTACTCGCCCTTCTTCCGAGGGTTACCAATGAAGACCTACAACAAGAATTCCATTCACCATACCATATATCGAAAAAAAGGATAGAAATGTGAATATCTTCTATACCTTCAATCATTCATCCCCGTATACAAAGTATACTTCCCCCTTATTCAAGGCCTGCACCATATTCTCGCTCTACGGTCCTAACTGTTCACCATCTCATTCGGACAAACTCATTCACGGCTTCCTCTCTGACCGAGCTTCTTCGCCCACCTGTTTCCCCTTTCACCTTTCCTACTCTCCCTTCTATCATCCATCCTCTCATCAACCAAGGCTTCTACCTTTACCCCCCCTTCCACCCTCTAGTCATTCTTTTTCTCCTTCAACTTACCTGGTATCCCCAACAGAGTATCAATCAGCTACAGAACGTTGGTCAAGACTCATGAGCCCTATCGTTATATCTTGCTTGAGCAGCTACTCACAGCTGAATAGGTATGTTATTCCCGAAATGTCTGTGGCGGATGGACTGTCAATACCAGTCACCGATTCGACGTTTGGAGGATAAAAATATCAAGCTCGAGCCGAAGAAAGCATTCATAGTCTTTTGGTCAGTGCCGTTGCTAAGCCAAAGAGTCGAGGGACTAGGCTTAAGCACCCCAGCGGACAAGTTCGAGACACTGCGTGCACTTGAATTGCTGAACAACGGAGTTTCGACATGAGAGCGCTACTTAGGTGGGTAATTTCAGGCCCTTACTATGGGAGCTTTACTGATTCTTGCTATTCACCTCGGCTCCCTTCGACAGATTACATTCTTACTGATCGATGTGCGTTGACCTATATCAGGAAGCCAGTTATGAACACTTGGAAGAGCTTAATACAGTGTCTGAGGAACGTCATCGACTCCTTGCGGAACTCAGTCAAATACTCGATGAACCTGTCTTGCGCTTGTGGTGGGCGGTACTCCTGTCCTGCGATGTGGAGAAACTCAGGGAGTCGGTGAAGAGGGTGATAAAACTCGGTGTCACTAGCTGGAAAGTCTCAACCGAGGCGACGATGAAGCGGACGGAGGTCATGTTGAAGCAGTGGGGGGCAGCTCTATCGTCCTGCACGTCTTCCACGGCGGAGGACGTCACTCGAGCCCGCTTCATGTCTTGGATTCACCCTCCGTTCGCTTACCAGTGGGGCTGCGTGGGAGATTGAAAAGAAGAATCTTCTTGCCCGTTTCATTGAGTGTAAGGGTCTGTTTTGGATGTTCTGAGATAATATGCATGCAAATACGCCCAGGAAAGAAGTCAAAGAGATCCTTGAGTGGAGCCATGGATTGAGAAGCCAAGACACTCTTGGAGACCTTGGAAATGAACCAAAGTCAGCCCGCGTGCAGGCTGGACACATCAAGAGAATCGTTCCTGCGCCGGGCGTGGGTGCGTCTGATGCTGTTTCGCAGGCGGGCCCTGCTCGCTCGTTGAGTCTCCCGGTTGGTGCGTTCGTTGCGCCGCAGGCCATCGTGGCCACCGATGCAGGGCCTTCGGTCGGAAAACATGACAAGCCGATGAGGTTTCTTCAGCTGCGCAAGTGCGAAGAGCTCCTAGAGGTGGATTGTCCAAGCTACCGCTACCCGACCGATGCCGTGCGCAAGACAAAAATGGCTATCGTAGAGATCAAAACAAACTCGCGGTGCGGAAGGGCAGATCTTGCGTACATGACGCAGCGAGCATAACGGCGAGGTGCCCCGATATAATCGGCAATAAGTGCAGCAGTGTGGGGGACGAGAGGGGGCCTAAACTAGACACGTCAAGCGAGGCCTCTTCTATAGCCGTCAGTTCGAGGCCAAGAAACCTTTGCATGCTTCGACTGTGCACAGTGCCCCATTTAATATGTATCGAAGAGATATTACCGAAATCTGCCGGGGAATCAGCTGGTGAAGCTCAATTGGCTCCCGAGCTGAAGACTATACCTTCTAGTATCAAGGATAAGTAGGCTCCTTATGACTACTGCAGGTAAACTTCTTGATGCTTATCTCATTGAGATGGTTAAGTTTGAGGAAATTGAGACTGACTGTAAATGGAAGCGACCCTACTGCATGCGAAATCTCGAAGCGGCGTTGCACTACAGCACGAGCTTTTGCTGTTAACGGTGATAATAAGCACAAAAGACGATAGGATACAGCTATGTGGGTGCCTCGCGGCGATACTCGGCATATGCTCAGGCCAACTGTTAGACCCTACGGACGATGATTGGTTTCAAGATAGACGGGCCATCTTCAATGCAAAAAAAGCGTACGCATCCTATACGTTGTCAATGGGACCAGCTACATTCAATATGCGTCTAAACGAGAACACCAGTCAAAGCAGACGATGACGTTCCTAGACTTCTGCCTGTTGCGAATTGCTGTCGGTTACCTGGGATGACCGATGGATTCACAGCCAGATGCTGAGAGACAAATGTAACAAAGTGAAGTCGAAGTAAGTAGCCCACTATCTATGAAAGCTTTGAAGATCAAAACTGACTAAATGAAAAGTTGTTCGAATGCCATCTATGCGAAGAGCTCGGTCATGTCAAAGCTCATTGCAAGGATCTCCATCGCCCAGGAGCGTGCTGCGTTTGTATGTACTCCTTCTCTTTTGCCTCAAAGATTCTTCAAGTAGTAATATCTCTTATCAGCTCGTTGCAGTGAGTATAAATCATCCTTTACACCAAACCGAGGCTGACTATAGAAGGTTCAAAACCTCCCGCCGCCCGTCCTGCCTCGCCCCATGGGCCCCAGTCGACAAACGAAAACGCGGATCTGAAAGACGAACTCAGGCTTCTAAAGACAATACACAACTACCGAAGCTCAACAAACTGAATAAGAACTTGACAGAGCAATTATACTCTCGCAGTTCGGGCCGTTGCTCAATCTTTTATCGTTTCAACTTATTCTCACACGGCTTGCATTGAATTCCTACCTGAACACGCAGGAATCTCTATAGACGTGAATGCTTGCACATGAAGCGACAAGCAATAGGGTTTCTTTCTCTCTGATGTCCCCGCCAGGCAACGATCGCCTGATCCCATACAGGAGCAGTCGGTGACAGACCTGGCCAGTTTTGGCATGCTGACATATAGGTTCCGAGAACTCCTGATAGAGCTTCATGTTTCGCCTCAGTTTGGCATTCTAGCGAGGTGCCGGAAATTCCTCTGACGGTGGGTTGTGCAGCAGATTGAAGGTATGCTGGTTGTCACCCGCCTTGAGACTTCGCGCTCGACTCGACAATTCTTAAGCCAATTCAGTACATCAGCACTATCTGAGAGCAACCTATACTCAGAGATCATGGCTCTCAGCTTATTTGGGTCGCGACTCACTAGGAGCCTTGATTACAGCCCTACAAACAATAAGATCATCTATAAAACCAGGGGTAGTACAGTCATCATG
Organism: Aspergillus saccharolyticus JOP 1030-1; assembly: GCF_003184585.1. Lineage (NCBI taxonomy): Eukaryota > Fungi > Ascomycota > Eurotiomycetes > Eurotiales > Aspergillaceae > Aspergillus > Aspergillus saccharolyticus. The sequence continues at coordinate 505,099 of NW_020290622.1, read as the reverse complement.
GAAGATGAAGGGACCTGGATAAGAAGTCCTTGTCGAGATGGATAAAACTGGTAACAGAATTGAGGGGCTAGCGAGGGTGTCTTTGGCATCAAACCCCTGCAGTTGCTGCTACCGATCTGCACGATGACCCTGGAGGCTGCACCGGGAAATGAGACGACCTTTACTGTCGCGCTCCTAGTAGCATTCACCTGGTATCGTCCTCAAGAAATGTCTACCAAACCGCTTAAAAGCGGACTAGGAACGCCTGGATTTAAACTGGCCTCCTCGGAGCCAGTCTAGAGATTTTTATTGTTTCTTGTATGGAGGGGAAAATGGTGGTCTCATCAGAAGCCTACGCTATCCGCTATCACAATAAATCTCAACCTACATGAATCCATCTTGGCTGGATTATGGAGACAGAATTGGGCGGCATTCCATAGTGACGATTGCTGCACATATTGTGTCAGCAACGATTATGAATGCTGGGTCTACACCGACTTAACGACAACAACCCGAGCACTTCGGGCACAATGTTGACTGAATGATCGATCTGCTATTCTGATGTTCATGGAGCAGTGAATTCATATCAGCTTGTCCGCCCCCAGCTTTCCCATACTTCGGATATCCCCTGCTAGCAGCATCACTAAGTCAGTCCCAATGATATAGCGACCTTGCAGTGCGCCTGTTGGCGGAACGGCATCAAGAGCAGGGAGGGACTGGTGGGGGTTTTTGAGAGTTCTGGGATCGACAGTGAGCTATGCACACACATTGTCTTTCTGACACAATGGTGCTTCTTGCCTTATTTATCACAGGCATCTGCCTTGAAGCTTGTGCTTACCAGGTACTTGAAGTCAACGCCCATCGTCAAGATGCCAGATGTGGTGGACCGGTGAGTTTCTTCCAGGTCAGCCTGGCGTACTTAGCCCTGGCATCGGGATTTCCAGCCTCTGAACTCATTCACTAAGCTGGACGTGACTGTCTTCTTGCCTTTGCCGTACACTGCATAGCGCCTTCAAGATGAAGAATGATGAAGAATGATTGTCTAGGCTAAATCTACCATCCATTACCTGCTAAATCAGCTTGACTTGGACTTCTGCCTCCTCCTGGTCCAACTTATGTACCTCATTCACGAGCTTTCTAATGGCAAGCAGTCTGATTCACCCTACCTCTTGCCAAAAATTCTGGATATCTAAATAAGTTCTACGCTTATGAAAGGAGCATCTATCACAGCTTGAATTAGTGAGCTGACAAGCAAGTCCTTGAAAATCGGGCAGCTCATTGCTTTCGTGCTCTGCTTGGTCTGCTATCACACGGGAGCAGTGTCTTCTATTTCGCACAATCAGACTGGCACCGCGGCGTGGATACAATCCCCAGGAGAGGAATTGCATGTCCCAGAAACTTTGCAAGAGGCAGGGTTTGATGCAGAGAGGATTTACAGTGGACACACTGTAAAAGAATGAGCAGAAATTAATGCACGGTTTAAGCCTCCTGCCAGTTCCACAAGGGAGGGAGGGGGCTCAAAGAAACGTACCCTATAACACCCCACATTGAGGTCCATCTCGACGCGATATTCAAGCTGGATGTTGCGGTACTTTCCTGCAACGAGTTCTGGTTGCTTTAAACACCACTATAAGTACACGGCTCTATCCTGTCTATCCTGAGAGTGGTTGCTGGTTCGAGTACCAGACCAAAGCACTTACTTCATCAGATCACAGACTGAAAAAGATTCAAACTGCGTTACGGGAGTGTCACCTGACTGCGTTCGTATGGGGTTCTTCTTTCCCTGGATCCTCCTGGGGATCCTCTTAGAAAGAATCAACATCTTCAATGGCATTCATGATTCATATTTCCCTACGGAATAACCCGTAGATGATAGGGAGTCAACCATGACCAGTTTCCTAAGCTCGATTAATCGAAGCGAATCCCACTTCATTATCGTTGCGAACTATGCCCAGACAGACGTACTTCACCCTATTCTCCGTTCTGAGGGTATTTTTGAAGAAGCGACGGGCCGCACGTTATATACAAGAGAGACTTGGTGGTTTCCCGGATGAGAATCCTCATGTACCAACCAGTGGACTCGTCAGGCTTGTGGCGTGCCCCTATTGAACCATTATATACCTTTGCTCAGGGGCTTGGATAACTCTGTTCTAAGTGCGATAGCGCATCAAAACCCCGGTGTATAGGGTATGGATACTCTTCTTCCCGCGTCTTACTTTCCCCGCATTGGCATGTTGAGAAATACGGCGCTGGCGGAGGAGCTGGAAGGGCGCGCAAGCGCACTCGCGCTGCAACGCTGCGGCTGGCAGTTTACCTGCGCAAGGAGGAGGAGAAGGAGACACCCAGGGGAAAGAAGGGGGGGTAAGAGTGCCCCGATGGAAACTTCGTGATCAGGATTTATCTCCCGGGAATAAGGCAAATCAAGCTTTGCAGCTGGAGCCGTCAACTGATAGCACTTAGTGCTGAATTGTGCGCCTTGCTCGATCCTTTTGATGTCTACTTACAGCATTTCAGAAAAGGTACAAGCTGAATAGATTTAGTCGCTCGGAAAGCTGTTTCTCAACGACTTGAGTCTTTTATATGACCTGGTGTGACGGTGCTTTGTAGGTTTGTAGAATAAGATAATTCCGGCAAAACTGAGTAGCAAGCTACAGTGTAGTAACTAGTATCGATTACAGCGTATTTGTGACGTGTCTCTGTGAAGACAAGGATTGAGTTGCACGCTTGCGGATGTCGACTCCCGATTAACCAGAGGGTAGATTAGTAGGTGATTGGTTGTCGGGACTCCTGAAAGAACCGGATATGCTACCATTGAGTAGTGGCATCGAGAAATGCTTCTGGTGACTAAGAGTCTTGTACTTAATTGCTTCTTCTGTGCTCGGCATCCTAGCTACGTATATATATATCCCAGCAGTCCCCTGAACGGGAAGACACAAACAGAACAGGAACCAAGGGAGATGAAGTGGCCCGGGGCCTGGGGCAACAATGAGGAAGGGTCGGAATGCTTTAGCTCATGATTAATAGAACACAAGAAAAACACTTAGCACATCAACCAGCATCATTGGTCTAGTGGTAGAATTCATCGTTGCCATCGATGAGGCCCGTGTTCGATTCACGGATGATGCACTTCTTTCTTTTGCTTTTTGTCCTTTCGCAATCACTAGCAGTTTTGTCACTGCTATTTGTCTCCCGATTCTATTTGTCATATTCTTGTGCTTCTTCCGTCTCTCACGGCTTCACCAGTCATACAAGGCTGCTGTTAATAATATCTCATCGCCCGTTATTCTTCGCCGTGCAGATCATACACATAAGTCACTCTGTGGCCATCCACATCTCCCCGACAAATCCACAAATTGATTGACCAGTCGGCTGATCCACAAGCTCAAGTGGCCTCAGGGCATCAAGCCCGGTGTCGCCGAGATCGTAGGCAACTCCTCCATCTGCCCGGCCGGATACCCCAGCACGCCACTGTCCGGCTCTACATCTTTCCTCGTACCTGACCGTCGATCAGCAAGGCAGAGCAGCCACGGAATATATGCAACGCAAACCTGATTGTAATCTGCTCCGGCCTTTGTACTCCGGCATTTCCCACCTGTTCTATAGTTTTCGACTGTATACAGTATACATCCAAGCTAAACCACTGATCAACCCTTTATCTTCACGCCTCAAACTAGAGGAAAGATGCTCTGCTTATCGGCAGCGATAAGCGCGGCACTTCATGGGATCGATCTGGCTAGCGCCAAAGACTAAGAAGTGGGGCACCACGCGGTCGGACCACGTAACTTAGTTATACTTCAAACTTACGGAGACATACTTATATAAACCCAACCCTCCCCTAAGATTCTGACAGCACGACATAAACACACCCTTCTAACACCGTCAACAATGGACACGCCCGAGTACGCAACTGAAAAAACCAAAATGCTGCGCGGCGAGATGTACCGCGCCTTCACACCAGGACTCATGGCCGCACGCCACCGCTGCAAAGTCGCCGTGCACGCCTTCAACAACGCCGGGATTGTGCCTCGACGACGACAGGTCGAACTCTGGAGAGCGTAGGCTTGAAACCCTCCCTGCCCCTTTTTCTTGCCTAGTAGCACTCTAGAAACGACATTGAATGTACGCAGGATCATCCAAGACCCCCGTCCCCTGCCCCCGCCCGCTTCCTCCCCGGAAGGAGACGAAGCGCTCTTCGAGCACGACCCCTGGGTCGAGGATCCCATCCGCGTGGACTATGGGTTCAATGTGCAGGTGGGCGCGGGCACGTTTATCAATTCCAATTGCACGATCATCGATACATGTCGCGTGGTGATCGGCGAGCGGTGTCTGTTCGGGCCGAATGTGAGTCTGTATAGCGGCGTGCATCCGCTGGATGCGGAGGTGCGGAATGGTACGGCTGGGCCGGAGTATGGGAAGGAGATTCACATCGGTGATGATTGTTGGTTGGCGGGCGATGTTAAGGTTCTTGCTGGGGTCACTATTGGGAAGGGCTCGACGGTGGGGGCTGGGAGTGTCGTTACTAGAGTGAGTTTTTTTTGCCTTTCGTTTCTTTTTTTTTTTCTGTTCAGAAAAAGGGGTGGGGGGCTGTGAGCTGACAAGGGCTGTGCAGGATGTTCCGCCTTTTTGTGTGGTGGTGGGGAATCCGGCGAGGGTGTTGAAGTATTTGAAGGGGAGTCCGCATTATCAGGAGGAAGGGAAATCTGCATGATGGTTTTGATTTCACATGGAGAGCGCAAGAGCACTACGGTTCAGAAATAGAGTGAGTGTGAAGATCTGCACAGGTAGCAAGAAATAGTACATGAAGGATGTACAGGTCTGATCGCGCATTATCAACAGGAGAAAACGAAATAAAATAGGTAGAACGTAGTGCTCATTTAGAAAATACTTCCACTATGATGGGAATCGTCCAATGTGCTCTGTTCAGCGTTGAGAAAGGTTGACGGCTGCCATCAAAACTGCACGAGGAAATCCGGAGGCACTGGTGCGAAGGACCATCGACTGGGGGTTGGATTCACCACAGGCCCTTGGCGGATTTCAAGTCGATCTGAATTCGGGTCAGGGGTGCACGTCCACTGCGGCTCCAGCTGCTGCAAGCACACGATACGATACGGCAAATCCTGAAATTTGTCATTATAGACGATCGCGTAGTCATTGTAGCAGGCAACCCACTGCTCGACCCCCACGACAACGGCCCGCGGATAACGCCCAATATGCATCACATGCTCGAAGTAGTGAGCCTTCAGCTCCTCGCGATGGATATGGATCTGTCCTTTCTGAGGGAAGACGACACCAAAGAACAAGGAGCTCAGATTAGACAGGCCGCCAATTCGGGTATAGCTGCTGGGAGATAGCATCCAGGTTTTGTATCGTTTCGCAACCGCACCCCCGCAGAGCACGTACCAGCCCTTGAACACCGGATAGGACTCGAGACCGTGCGCGACACCCACGAAGGTCTCGCCCATGGGGACGCGGTTGGCCCGGATGGCCCCGTCCCCCTGGAACTCACTCCAGTATCGGGTAGTGCGTTCGTTCCTGCTCATATATCTGAAAACCTGGTACATCCAGGCATCGGAGAGCCGGACCCCTTCCGGAGGCCAGCCGTGCTTAAGAGGGTCCCACACTCCCCGCACCAAGGGCCAGTGTCGGTAAGGCTTATCGGTGAAGATCTGGCCCTGGGGCTTCTCGGGTTTTGGCGGGGGCGGGTCGCCCAATGTCCAGAATGAGGTGGGCTCGTGATAATCGTCAAGGAGTTCCATGCATCTGTAACGCAAATGTTCCAGGTCTTCATAGTACTCTCGGGACGCCTCAACCACACGGCTGCCGTTCATTTTGACTCGGTGAGGTATTGGGATGTAACTCGAGGTGAATCAATGGTATATTGCTAGCGAAAGTGATTAGACTTGGACTGGGGATGTGTGGATGTATAGTTATGGACTAACTGGTGTTTCAATCAAGAAAGTGCGCAATGGACAGAGGCGTCACGCGAAGATAACGAATTCCAATATGGCCAGAACTCCGATGAGAAAGATTTGAGAAGGATGAAGATAGGAGTTGGTGTTGAATTGGAAGACCAATACTTCATGAAGACTCGATAGGAATCAGAAGATTGCTGGCTCTGTTGTGCTTATATGCAGCAGGAGAGGCTTTTTTGAAGTTGGATTCACCACATCAGGAATCCGAAGTGAATGTAGGGTTAAGTGGAGTGCGGGACTTCACTGCGTGAACATCATTACATGAATATAGCTATGCCACCCATGGCTTATACATAATTGAATCGTCTTGTGATAGGAAGGATCTCCAGAAGAAGATATCTAACTATTAATGCAAAAAATGATCTTCGCATGCGGTGTTCTGTGATAATTATTATTACAATCACCACAAGCTGCATTACGTGTGTTACATAAGCGCACAAGCCTCTAAGTTGGTCAAGTTACCAGCATAAAACCCCACATAGAAAGTCCTTAGATTCATCCTTATTTCTCCTGATCAACACAGCTCCACACAACAGCTATACAATCACCTTGTCAGCTTGACTGCACCTTTTATAAGACGAAAATCTAAGTTGTGAGCTGTTTGTGTATTATAGCTCCCTCAATATCGTTATGGAGTCCGACACGTTGCCTCAACAGCGGAAGAAGCCATATCAGCGATCCACCACCGGTTGTATTATGTGCCGCACCCGAAAGAAGAAATGCGACGAACAGCATCCCATTTGCATAGGCTGCCAGCGCAATAAGTTGATTTGTGAATGGCCTTCTGTGGAGAGACCTCAGCGCAAACCACGTCGTCCGCAGCACCACCACTTGACGCACACGGGCTATGCACTCCCCCCTCATATTGAGGCGATGATCACCGTCTTTGCTGTACCTGATGCAGACATGGCCAGTCGTCTCCTGTCGCACTTTACCGACTACAGCCCGCGATGGCTCTCCACCCGCACAGGACGCCGCCGGTCGGCGTTCTTGGATCATCTCATTCCAGCCGCGATGGACAGTCCGCTCATCCTGAAATGCATGCTGACCGTAGCAGCCGCGGATCTGGTCAAGTACGATCCTTTCAATGTGAGACTAAAGGGAGCTACGGTGGAGTACTGCGGCGAAGCACTGACGAGCCTTCGCGAAGCCATCGCCAACGAAGAGAGATCGGGGGCCGGCCTCTCAGGTAGGATGAGTCGGCCCCCCTACCGTGATTCTGCTAATAGGCGCAGACTATACCCTGTTAGCTATATTATTGATATGTCTCCACGAGGTAAGTTCATTTATGCCTGTCGTGGACAGAGACTAACACTTACAGGTTCAAAATTTTACTCATGTGCAACGGCTACTGCCTCATCTGAACGCTGCTGCTACCCTCTTCTCGCAGAGGGGAGAGGAGGCGCCACCCAACTCGGAGCTCCGGCAGTACATGTCTGAGATATTCTGCTATTTTTTCGCCCTCACGACATTCACCCACGGCTCCCACCTCGCCGTTCACCGCGGCTCATCGATCCTTGAATCATATCTGACCTTCCCTGGCGGCACAGGCGCAATTTTGGGCAGTGCCCAGCAGATCTTCCTCATCATCTTCCGGGCGTCCCGCCTCATTCAACAAGCCAAAAAAGCCGGCGTACCACTTGACACGACTATTAAAACCAAGCTCACAGCAATGGAGCGACAACTCCACGCCCTTCAGAGCACCACGCTACCTCCGTTCAGCACGGGCTACACCAACATGGAAGAACACGGCGACGCCATCATGTCCGAGCTCTACAGACTCGCATGTGTTTTGTACCTCAAACGAACGATTGATCCTGCCCTCGATGTCAGGTCCAACGCAATCCAAGCTCTTGTGACCGACTTCATTCGATTGTTGGAACTGCTCCCGCCGCACCACCCCGTGAACTGTATCTTGTGTTGGCCGCTGGTAGTCGCCGGTCTGTGTACGACGCTGCATGCGCACCAGCGGGTGATCACGACGCGGCTGGGACAGATCTACGGGGTGTGGACGTCGGAGCTGGTGACGATGAGTATGGAGCTTTTGCGACAGATGAATGGTCCGGCATCGGAGGGTCGGAGCATAGCTGCGTATGGGATGCATGATTTGCAGTTTCCAATGGTTCTTCTGTAGTCATGGCACCTGGAGAAAGAGATATGCTCACGAGCCACAAAGGATGATACAGCGAAAGAGATGCAGATATTGATTACTACCTATTACTACCTAGGGACAAAGACATAACAGGGACTTCCCTCAGCCCAACCAAAACTTATATACTCATAAACAATGATAGCTACTTTCATAGACAAATTATATAAGGCCGTCGCAATAGACCGCCAACTGAGTTCTCGAAGATCCCCACAACAACAACTCATTGCAGAGTTTGAGTCAAACCTCGACCAGAGAACCACATTGAGCGACAGCAACATCAAACCACACCAGACCCTCTACACCCCAAGCCGGGGTTCCCCCATGATCCCATCCACAATTCGCTACCAGCTCCGAGTGCCTGGAGATGGCAGTGCCGTCACCAGGCTCCGCCAACCTTCAGCGGGACCAGCAGCCTCCCACATCTCCACACCAAGCTGGACCGGCGACAGCTTGTGCTCCAGTGTGACCAACCCTGTCTCTTCTCCTGTCTCTCCCACTGCCTCTCCCACTGCCTCTCCCTCTGCCTCTCCCTCTGTCTCTCCCTCTGTCTCTCCCTCTGTCTCTCCCTCTGTCTCTCCCTCTGTCTCTCCCTCTGTCTCTCCCTCTGTCTCTCCCTCTG